>NC_052105.1:3494154-3528724 GCF_012273895.1 Zerene cesonia | reverse complement strand
CAGATTCGAAATTCAAATGTAATATTTTTTTATAATTAAGTGTAACAGTATTTATGGCCAGACTAAGTATATAATGCAAAGGTAAGTAAACCAATTATTTCGCCTGGCTGTCCCATAGATTTCTATATTGGATTATCGGTCTCTCTTATCGAAATGACCCCTTACAATGAACGCTTAAGTCTATCTACCTCTTAGATGTATATAAAATCAATTAACATAATGTTGAAAAAATAATACTAATATATAATCATGTACAAAACTATTCTTGCATATTTCGATGAACCCGATTTCGAATAAAACTTATCGATTTTATACTAATTGCTATATTTATCGTGTAATAGAAAGTTTTTTTTTAAGAAAACTGTCGTCATTATTGCATAACAATATTAACATAATATTACACGTGAGAAGGAAATACTACTTGTAAGATTTATAATAAAGAATACGGCTGTTTAACAGGGTTTCAACTTCCTTGGCTTCCTAGCATGACCTCATACTCACGCCCTCATTTTTAGTTTAACTTCATACAATACAATGCATAATTTCTATTTATTTTACTATGATAGCGCATGGTATCATGATACAAATGTAAATTATACACGTCTGTTTATTATTTAAGTACTAACACTCTTTAAAATGGAATAAAAAGTAGTATTATATAATACGTGTTTCGACCTGAAAACCTTTCATTAAATGAAAAGGGAATCCAATTAATTTTATTGAAATTCAAATACGTACAGTATTTTTCATTTTTTATCATAAGAAGATATGGTACATCCCGTTAAATTTAATGTAAGTATAAAATATAGAACATTTAATTTGCACAAAATTGTGTAATAACTTTATCACATCCTTCAATTTTCATTAAATTAAAAACAACCTTCTGTGCAACGATATAATCACCAAAATCGAATACATAGATCTCGCGTAACGACAAAAATATGTTGGCCTTTACATATTACGAGTTATTTCGGTGATACGGTTCAACATAAAGTAGGTCAGTAGCATGTGGTTAAACTCTCATCAACGCATTACGACACCACATGTGAATAATTAAATAATCGTCTTCCCTATTAAGACTAAATTTAAATAAAGTTTTATCATGAAATATTCTTGTATTAAACTGACCACAATAAATATGTAGATTAAATGTCTTTATAAAAAAAAAACAGCATTTGCCCTAGGCTCGCAAGCGTCAAATTTGTTTTTCTTTACAGCTAACTTAAAGTTAATTGGGAAGGATTTACTTATTATATTATCATAATCATACCGACAACACATATTTGAATATTAATGTAAGTATAAGGCTTTCAAAATATGAAAAAAATATATTGTATACAACTATAATGAATTCAATTTTCAGCTACAATTAAACCACTGCCATACCTCTGCACTGCACTAATTTAAATTGGCAAAGGTCAATAGGGTATAATATGTGTAATGATATTTGACGAAGATTCATTGAACATTAACAATTTGAGCAAATGGACTGTAATTTAAAAAAATATATTAAATTAATTGCAACATTTATTATGTATATAATAAGTATACTTAGCCTTAAATTAACAAGTTTGAAGAAGAATTTTTATCTTATTAAGCTTTCTTGGAATATTAAATACAATACCAACTTTTATATAAGTAAAAAATTTCATAATAATCATGTGCAACCCAAAAGTAGAACAATTAATTTAACAGTAAATATTTTAGAAATGATAAATTATAGGATAAGTTAAATTATTATTTTCTACAATAAATGTCACCAACATTTCTGGGGGAGGTACCACTCCCAATTTCTCAAATGGGACCAAAAAACATCAACTTTGTATTAAACGCAACAAGAATGAAGTCAAGTCAAAATAGTAGTTCTCAATTCAATTGCATTTTTATTTTACCTTGGATCTATTAACTGGGTGAACCAATTTTGGTGATTCTTTAATTAATTTAAAGCTCATGCCTACCCTGTGCTCCCATTAAAATTTAGTCTAGTTCTGAGAAATTGAAGATACTGTTGTTGTTTGTTAAAAATAATTATATAAAGCATTATTCCTATTAAATCCAATAAAGTACACAAGACCTCAATCCCAATATATGTTACTTATTTAAAATCATCAATTGATGAAAAAAAAATATGTGGGGTTTTAAAATTTTCACATACAAGTAAAGTAAAGTAATTTTATTAATTATAAAGTCAATAATTTTCATTTAAAGTTACATAAAACATATTTGATTTCGTCATAAAACTGTTCATTTCTACGTTTAGCTTTATAATCCGGTGTTTTTAATTTATAGCACAACAGGCGTATGAAGATATCACATTTCCTCAACACCTGGCTATCTTATCTATGATAACTAGAAGATGGATAAGCCTTGTTAATATAGATTAATACAGATCAAGGGTGCATTCAGATTTTTGTTCAGTTTAGGGTTCTGAAGTAAAATTACTAACAGATAAACAGTTAATCAAATGTTATATAGAAAGTACTTATTGCGACATTTTATCTATTCTTAAGCTCAAAAGTTGATAATTGTGATCAGTGATTAAACAGAATAAGCACCTTTTCATTGTCTGTTGTATGACGGGATGTGGTTAAACAATGTTTTAAGGCAATTGTGTATAAAAGCTCGATCATAAATAATTTAACTTCTTATATTTTATTTTGGTAAAATATTGTCAGGGTGGAAATAGGCATATTTTATCTGGGATCACACAGAGAAGCTAAATTGGGAACATAACCTAAAATAGTATTATAATGTACACCAAGCTTATTGTTTATATTTGAGCTTGAATTTGTATGATAATGAGTATCTTCTTGTAGACTTTTTAATGTTCATATATAAATAAATAAACTTAATATGACATAATATTGCAACTGGTAGAAAACATATTGCCCGAATTATACTTCATATCTTGGATTAACTCGGGCCATCACCATCCATTAAGCCATGGTAAGCACAAATTACATTTTCAATTATAAACTCTAACTCAAAAATTTACTTGTTTTACTAGACTTCTTTGAAAAACAAATTAGAATTATAAACAACTAAAAACTGTGAGTACAACATAGTGTGCTCTGAGGCTTTTAAAACTAATCTTATAATGTAGAAATTGTTAAGTGCATGCTAATTAAAGCAAATCATTATTGAATTAGACATATTTTCTCTGTTAACACCATATTTAATGTGATAGTGCCCAATTATTTTTCTCAGTTTATAGGTGGTTAAAATTTGAGAAGTAATAATGTTACAAGTGATTAAAATATTAAAGTATAAAATATTATGTTGCTAAATTGATAACCTCGAAAAGATAGTAGGTATTTTAATTGACATTTTTAAAGTTAAAGGCCATAGTATTATCTTTTACATTTAATGATAAAAATGGAAAGCAGACACAAAAGTAAAATATATAGTATCTTTATTCAGGCAATGCATCTAATATGAATTACTACTGTCGCTGACCTATTACTAACAAAAGAAAAACCAGTATTTTAATAGGAATATTTACCAAGTTTTCCTAATGGTCAAGAAACTTTTCTGGGGCCTCTTTCCACTTGCATCCGATATGACTGAGAAACGGTCACTAAAGCTCCTTTTAACGTCCGGCAAGTTTTTGAGAAACTTCTCGCCTGATGCCCTAAAGGATCTGCGTACACTTAAAGAAGGCTTTCGTAATTCAACGTCACTGTGTCCACTCACTTCAGAATTAGAGTCCTTGGCCAAAGTTACTCGCTTTTCACTTTTCTTCTTAGTCGTAACGTTGTTGGTTTCCGTCACATCACATTCAACAGATTCACGATTTTTGCCATAACCGTTATCTCGCTCTCTAAAACTTTGCACTAAGCACAGCATAATTTCATCGGGAATGTCCTTCATTGATAGGGTGCTATTTTATCGAAAATCATTTGATCATCTTCGAGAGCAGATACTCTTTAGAAACAACACAATTTATAACTTTAAGAAGTCACATAATAGTAATTCATCTTTGAAGAAGTAAGGCGGTAACGGAACTTGAAATCCAATTGGTCACAAACAATTCACTAGTTCAGACGCGCTATTATTTTTGGTGATTTCAAAATAGTTTCCTAGCTAATTCACATTCACCGCCAAAAACATTATAAATCGATAACACGAATTGATAAATGTTATTTACAGTATAGTTTGACGTTTCGTATCGTTCGATAACATGAAAAATATAATGGAAAGTCTACACGTGTTCGCTGAACGTACAGCCGCTCGATTCCAAACAGCTGTTGACGAATACTGAACAACTAACAAGAGCGCGGAATCGCGGATAGTCACGGAGCCGGTTCGTTTACGTCTGCCGGTTGCCCCCGCCCTGCTCTGGGACAAGATTTGGTGTACGATGCAATTCGTGATACAATGATAATGTAATACATTATATGTTTGTTAATGTATTTTTTAACCTTTAAAATACGAAAAATAAATAACGACCCTATGGTCACACAAAATTAAAAAGACAATAATGAATAGTCTTTAAAGTCCCGTCCTTTTAAGGATAATTTATAATTTTTTAAGTAGGTGTCGGACCCAAATTTTTTATATGTCAGTGCATTCATAACAAGCTAAACGTGCCTAGTATAAGAAGTAATTACATTAGTTTAATTGCAATTATTACATTAATTGGATTTATTGAGCGTCTTTTAGCGTTAATATAATGAAACCCAATAAATATATTTTATATGAACACACCATGAAAATGTGAGGTCTGTTTTTCAAAAAGCTTTATGCAATCAACTTTCTCAAAATCAATCAAGCGTTTTAAAAATGAAACACGACAGTTTCGTGCAATCACAACACGATCAATAACTATGGAAAAGAAGGAATATAACAGTGGGATCTCCAGGGTAACCAGGAACCCTGGTAATGCAAACATTGCAACGCTTCATATGTTATCGGTACCATCTACGAGTATTTCTATTAATAGAAGCTACGACTTTGAAAATATACTGTTAAACGTTTGAAAATTGCAATACACTGTTTGCATTGCAATATTATGAAATAAATATAATATATTAAAAAATATGGAAAATGTCAAAAGCGTGTCATATAAACATAATTAATTTCTAATATTACCCACACAAGAAGTAAAGCACAATATTGGAAAATTATATTTTCAAAGTTTATGATATATAGATTATACTTCTATAATCTTGGTCGATTTTTTATATACAAAAATAATTGCACGTAACAGAATATTTTCAAAGATGTAAACAGTTAATGTTTGTTTACACTTAATAGTAACATCTGATGCATCAAATTTCTTCCTTGTACAAGATCATACATCAAACGATGCGAAATAGTTCGATTCCAGGAAGCTAAATAACCTGTCAACTTTGCGCCAAAATAACATCATACACTTACAAGAACACGTTCAGTCATCGCTTGTATCGTTAGATGATTCAAACTGTAATAGCTGGAAAAAATTACGCACTTATGTCTATTTTTACTCTAAACTATTGCGCACAAAATATCCACCCAAAAGTTGTTGACAGGTACCTTCAAGACAATTTTTTTTTTTAGTTAGACTTGTTAGCCACCTAAGTGAGAACTTTGTTAGCCACCTGAGTTGAAAAACTTGAGAGAGCCACCACACAGTGTAGCACTTTCTGAAAGGTGTAAAAAAGAATGTTGTGTGTTCTAATCTCCGACATAAATTTATAAATATAGTATAAATAAAGAAGCGACATAAAGGATAACGTTACGGTATAAAATTCGCGCGCTTTTCGCTTGACGTAGCAATGGCTGGCTACGTCGTGTAAGTTTATAAACATCTTTAGACGTCGTTTAGATATATTATATCAACGAACGTTGTTAAATGAACTATCAACTGTTTGTTTGTCATCGACATAAATTTTGGCGCTACTCCCGCTGGAGCGAACATTAAAATTTATTCGGGTTACATGCGAAACTGCGCCGATTAATACCGGGCAAAGGCCTCGTAAACACTTGTAACCTAATTTGCTAATTGAGATGGATATTCGAGTGTAGGGACGCGGCGAAAATGATTGTATGAAAATATTAAGTTTCAACCTCATTCACGCCTATAGTCCCCACAGTTGTCTTTCCGCACGTACGTACTTAGTTCACTCGTTTAATAAAATAAATTAATCCATCCATTTCGTGTCAAGTTTCAATCTAATGCAAACTTGATGTACTATCTCTTGATATCAATATATTAATTTAAACCATAAAGAACACCGTACATCTTAGTCGAGCATTTCAATTCTAACATTTGAATAACGTCCTGATATTGTAGTATGTCGCCTTAAGATTGTATACCTCTTCTTCCTTACTCTTCCCAGTCCTTCCCTTTATTCCTCTCGTCAATCCTGTCTTATTCCCTTTCCAAAGTCGGTAATCTATTTAGGGAGGCGTAAAGTCTACAATAGTCCTTACGCCTTTTCAAATGTTATTGCGCTTGCCGTCGGTAGGCGAACCACAAGCTTTAATGCCGACGATGACATAAAAAAAAAATAATTATAATATAAAATTTCAGAAACATGTAACTTGGAAAAAATTTTCATACGGTCTGCGTTATTTTTGGAAGCAGTAAGAAGTAAATAATCATTAATCATGAAATATTGAATAAAACAAATAATAAAACCAATTTTATGAACAAATCATGCAATCGTGCGCTAGATAAGAGTACATTAATTATTATTTTAACATTATAACGTATTTATTGTTACACATTTATGCAATATAATTAAATAGATTACAAAATATGCTTTTAATAATTCTAAAGCTGAGAAAAAAAATTATGCTATTATTCCTAGAGTTTTTATAAATAATTTTGCTTCTATATCAAACAATTAAATAATTACTACCATATGTTTGTTTGTCATGTGTGACTGTTTTTTATCACATTAATTTTTTTATTATATATATTTCTCACTTTTCAAAAAAGATGAAATTATTTAAATGGAGTATTTCTCTCATTACAAATTTGTTCTGTATACATTGGTTACTCGTTAATTTTTGATATAAACGTCTACACTGGTAACACCGACGCTGCCGTTATCTATTTTATACTCCTTGGTACGAGCTTAACCATGACTGGTCATGGTTCATACAGGTTTATGTCGCATTTTCTCCTTGAAATTGAAATAAATTCGAAAAGTATTTACGGGAGCTTGATTAAGGAGTAATAAAGTCAAAAAAAAAAAATATGTTACCCTTATTCGAATTACATGCATATTCCCTTCACATTATCAACATCGTCGATTGACGCTTCGTTGGATTCGGGACTATATTTACATGTGACATAAGAAGTTCAATTTAGGTAAATATTTATTTGAAATTAAATTTCAGTTCCATAGTGTTACAGCATCATTATTTTGTTTATGTTAAAAGTTTTAATTAGACATCCTAGTATATATTACCAATCTGTGATAAAACCAACCGAAGTACCACATTGACAATATTGTATTATCTGTGACCATACTCTCCATGTGTTCAGCGCGAACTGGCATCCTATTTTTATTTAAAAATTAGGATTGATTGATTAAGAATTCTTATTAGAAACGCTCTGAAGAAGGTATAATTGCATCCAGCTACTTAAACTCAAGGTAAATATTTGTACTTGACATTTTTAAATAGCCCCATATTAGCCATTAAATATTATAAAAAAAAGTCCGATATTTTTTAGGGATAATTTTTGCAGCAGAGCTAGGGATAATAAAGGTTTAAATTTTAAATCATAAGACGTCTATTTCTAAATCCATTGGTTCTAAATCACTTATATGTCATGTCTATTGTCAAATTACCTTAAATTTTGAACAGTGTGATTTTAGAATCTAAATAAAAATAACGATATGTAATTAGCGCTCAAGTACTAACGGTACCATTGTGAACAAGATGACAGTATTGCAGATTAATTTTTAGTTGAAATTATATGGTGTATGTATATCGTTTCTATCCATTGATGTGCCCTACCTTATTTGTATTGCGTATATACAATAAAATAAGTGTTCAACGGGACTCTTCGTTTGCCATTTATGTTCTAAGTTTTTTACGATGAATAAAAGTCGGAACTCAAGGTTCTTGAATGTTTTGAGTTTTTATGTTCCATACCGATCCGTTTGGAAGCTGCACCGCACGTCATTGATTGATTGATCACAGCCCAGTGTCGCATTAATAGTGAGGCAGTAAAGAGGTTTGCTTACAAAGTTATATACAATGTTATTTGGCTAAAAGTAGTTATTATTCGTTACATAATAATTCATAATGGAGGTCATTTTTTTGCCATGCAAGTGTCAGGTACAAATCAGAATTATCAATATTTATCTTAAAACAGTGTGATAGTGTTTATTTGTTTTCGAAATTTCGTATTCGAAATTGGAAGGTGATAACAGATAACGTGAAGAGTTTACAATTTAATGGACGTTAGAGCATCATTCAGAATTAAGGTATTGCATAATTTCATGGACGACTAGTTATTTAGCTCTTTGTAATTAGTAACATACGATACGACACGAATATTTGTGTCTACTTCAGAACGGTGTACATTTAGGTCATATGTAACAAAATAGACATGAAAGCATTTAATAATAAATTAACAGGATATGCTTGGATTTTGACACTATAATGGACGTTGTTCCGACTACCTTTTTTTTTTTTTTTTTTTTTTTATGTCATAGCGGGCAGCTGAGCTGGTGGTTCGCCTGATGGTAAGCGATCACCACCGCCCATGAACATTCGCAAAGGTAGTACCTCCGTGAATGCGCTGCCCGCTTTTATGGGGTAAGGGAAAAGGAAAGGATTAACGACTGGAAAGAAGGAATGGACTAGGACGGGTGAGGAAAAGGAAACGGGCCTCCGGCTCCCCCACTCACCGTACGAAACACAGTGGCATGCCACTATTTCACGTCGGTTTTCTGTGGGGGTGTGGTACTTCCCCGGTGCGAGCTGGCCCAATTCGTGCCGAAGCGTGCTCGACTCCCACAAATTCAAATATAACTATTTCCATGGTTCGTTCGGAAGTTTATTGTTCAAGTTACTTATCTATAAACCCAAAATAATAAATTTATATCACATTGTTTTGGTGTAAAAGTTATAATTCATTTAAAAATACGAGATAAACCAAATAGGCAACGTGATATGAAGAACCTACTTACATACTTCCTGATTATTAATGATTAAAAACAAAGAGGTTAAACGTAAACCAACAATATATCATAAACAAAAATTACCGTCTACGCCAACTTTCTGGCGATATACTCGTTCTGCTTTTGAGCCAGGCTTTTCGTATAGTTGCTATGGGAAGGCTTTCTCGACGTAACAACCATTTCAATCCAGTCCGGGGTAGGGGACAAGTTGATTCTATAAACACATCACTGTCCATTTTTTACTAACAGAACACCATGATTATCTAACAGAATCGTTCCGAAAAACACCAAATATTGATAAAAATAATCAATATGACAGAACGTTAGAACTTTTCCGTACTATGGAAATATGAACGTATTCAAGTAAAGTTACATTTTCTTTAGTTAGTAATTACTTCATGTATCACGATCAAAACGCCGCATAGTCGGCATAACACTAGCGTTATTATTTCTTTCTTATCGCGCGCATTCGTTTCTTATTTGCTTTGAGATATACGAGCGAATAAATAAGGATCCGTGTGTTCTACCTAAAACTCTAAGTACTACATTCCTGCAAATAATAAAACAACTGTTTCAGATAACCTTATAACAGCGGGCGTTATCATGATTTTTTACGTAACGGACACGTTATATCCCAGTGCATAGTAGTAGCCTCATATCACTAGGCACAACAATTATTATTTAGAGTAAAATTGTTCTCTTTGCCTTTTCTTATTAATTAGCTAATTATTTATCGTACATCGCGTTAGTTATATAATATTTCAACAGGATGTATTTATATTATTTGTTGTGTCTATTATCACTACATAGTATAAAATATTAAAAGTCACTTTCTCTGTCCCAATGTCTCTATGCATGATTAAACCTTAAAAGCTGCGCAACAATTTGATGGGGTTTTTTTAATAGAGTGATTCTGGAGGAAGGTTTATATGTATACATCTATTAAACTACTCCGAATTTAAGGCGTGCGAAGCCGCGGGCAAATGCTAATATACTTATATAGGATTTTCTTATTTTGCATCAGAAATAAATAACTAATAAAGTATGGCCGCATAGGTACGAATTTCATTTTAGAAATTATAGGAATGTATTTTAAGGCTTACTTACATGTACACTTCTATTTGCATGTCATTATGATAAAAATTTATTATCTTAAAAAAGCATTCAAATTTAATCACAATATAGCCGGGCTGTATCAAAGTTTAATGAAAACAAATGATAATTTGTTAAAACAAAAACACTTGAACAATAATATATAACATGATTTCAATAAGGTACAAATTCTGAGTTCGTAAATGAGATTTTATTCTGTATTCAGTAGCACAAAGCACAAAACCAATTTGTGTCTTGTTGTAATATGTAGTCATGGGATATTTATTGCTCATCAACATCCTACTAATATTATAAATGCGCAAGTTTGTAAGGATGTGTGTGTGTTTGTTACTCTTTCACGCAAAAACTACTGAACCGATTGCAATGAAATTTGGTACGTAGATAGCTGGACAACCGGAATAACACATAGGCAACTTTTATCCCGATATTTCTACAGGATACCGACTAACGCGGGTGAAACTGCGGAGCGCAGCTAGTATGACATAAAGTATTAATCAATTATTTTCTAAAAAAAATACATCGACAATCCTGGGGAGGGAGATACCACTCGAGATTCTAAAATGAGGCCAAATGACAATTCTTTCCTATCACAACCAAAACGAATCACGAATAACGGTTGAAAACCCTAGGAGTTATAATTAAATCAACAAAAAAAAAAACTGTGTGATTTGAAAACCTTCGTTTTTGGAAACGTCGCGGTTGGATAGAATGGGTTATTGTTATATAAAAATCCACTGTCTATCGCATGCAATCCTTAGGTGGTCCCCAAAGTACGCTAGTACAAAACATGAATAATTAATATCACTATTCGCATTCTAGTCATACGGCCACCATTGTATTATTCAAGTCGGGAAGACAAAAAAAATTCCGTTAATAACCGAATATATTATGACTCGTAAAACCTCCAATATTATAATAATAATATATTACTTCGCTCACTCACAAAGTGTTCTGAGCATTTTGTATTTATTATTGAACTAGCTAATGCCCGCGGCTTTGCACGCGTTAATTCGGTGTAGTTTCTCTATCTATTAAAATCGAATCCATCGTCGCTGCGGAGATCCGCCATCGAGCATAATCATTTTGTATATTTCTCATCATAACTCGGAAACTAACTGTATAGTTGTAATAATTTAAAGAGGTATATAAAGAGGTTTATGAAACATAATTAACCTTGATTATAGAGTCATTTATTTTAATATAGATTAATACCATCATACGAATATCATCAACTCAAAATTACACTCCTTTTTTAACTAATGAATTTTAACTAAAAACGGTTTTTGTGGCTTAACTATAATAGACATTTGTCCTCGCGCAATAATATGTACTTTGATTCTGTAGTACATTATTTTTCGTATCATCAATAGATTTAGCAGCGCACACCAATAACCAATTTTTTTAGGCATGTTTTTCATATCTTGGGATACATTTACCCCCGTTGTGCTCGTTCCTGTGGGGATTTCGGGAATATTTATACATATATACCTTCCTCTTGAATCACTCTATCTTTTAAATAAAACCGCGTCAAAATCAATCAAATCAGACAGACAGACGCGGCCGGGCGCTCAATCCTATCCTACTAATATTTTAAATGCGAAAGTTTGCAAGGATGTGTGTGTGTTTGTTTGTTTGTTACTCTTTCACACAGAAACTGCTGAACAGATTGCAATGAAATATTTGTACGTAGACAGCTGGATAACTGTACTAAAGTATTTAACAAATATATTGTTCATTTCTTGCGTGTCGGCTTACATATTTTTTTTTTGTTACGTCAATAGGATATATATAATACATTCTCCTTATAGATGTTTTAGCTATATGTAACCGTTATTTATAATGAGTTTTGTCTTAATTCCCGCTCATTGTTTTTCTTACTATTGGTATAAAAAACCTTACACTTAAATAAATAGTTTTCACCGATATAGGTAATATAATATAGATAGATAAATAGAACAATGATGATATATTTTTTCCTATCTATTTCTATCAAATGCCAGGCTCTAATGATGTAAACCGTTGTGTAATTGTGATAGTTCGATTGTAACATAGGATAATGACCCCGACCCCATCTTCTTGAGCCAAAGGAGGTTAACTCTGAAATCAAGTCAATCCAATTCCATAATATTCGTCAGTCATCGTATCAGTATATCTTTCAAAATTTCTCACCCAAAACTTATTTATTCGCATAGAATATATGCATTGGACGTTATTCCATAGACAAGCAAATATCAACAGGTGTTATATGCCCAATAATACCAGCGTGTTGACATTCTGGTATTATCTATAAAATTAATGCCGATAGTACAGTACTGGCTAGACGCAATTAGTTTGTAGTCGCTCACAAAGAAAGGGTGGGAGGGTTGGAACAAAGCCAGAGAATTCATACGACACTGTATTGTTTCAGTACTGTACATCTTAACGGGAGAACTATTTCATCAATGGATTCAATGCATCCTTTGACAGGTCTTTCCATTGTTAATATTATGACGTTGATAACCGGTCTATAAATTGTAGAATTAAAAAAATCTATCAAGTGCGAGTTCGACTCGCGACATTTTTTTTTAAGTGCGAGTTCGACTCGCGACATTTTTTTTTTAGCGCGAAGTTTCTCGTAAAAATAGGCTAAGGCAACTTTGAAAAAATTTGTACCCATCCAATTTATGACCGTGACAACCGTAGCTTAACCTTGATTTTTAATTATTTATTTATTACCGGCTACAGAAATATAAAATAATCTATAAACTACAACTGTTGATCTCTATGATAGTGTATCATACCTCATGTATACATGAGTGATATTCATGAGATACAACCAGGAGGCAGACAGACTGTGAAATTCCTAGTAATAGTCCGCTTTTACCATTTGGCTACGGAACCCTAAAAAGAAATGTTTTACTTTGATACAGTCAATCATTTTATATGATCATGTATAAAACTCATCGAATATTGCAAATTGCAATCAAAAATTAAATGCGACCTAGTATAGTATCATGTTACGAGCTGTAGCAGTCAAACATCCATACATCCTTTCATCCATCCCTCCCATACTTAAACTTTGCATTTATAATATTAGTAGAATCCTACTAATCCTATTAATATTATAAATGCGAAAGTTTGTAAGGATGTATATGTTGCTCTTTCACGCAAAAACTATTGAACCAATTGCAATGCAATTTGGTACGTAGATAACTGGACAAATGGAATAAAATATAGGCAATTTTGTATCCTGATATTCCTACGGGATACGAACTTACGTGGGTGAAACCGGGGGGCGCAGCTAGTCTAATATAATATTGGTAGGTACGGCCAATGAATAATGACTTTATTGTTGTCAACATCTAAAGAATAGATCATAAATTATTTCTAGAAAATGAAATCGTTTAACACGCATTTATTATTTAGCGATAAGTGTCCAATAACATTTGTTAGCAAAATTTTATTGCGATCGTGTTACCTCTACTAAAACGATATGCATTAAATTATAATTTCACTTGCCTTGATTTGATATGTCCGTAAAGTAGCTTATCATGCACGGAATTCTGGTATTAACGCACCAATACATAAGACTTAAGATTGATAAATAAGCGTCGGAAACACAATACACGTTTGTCTGAGTTATGGCGGGTTTTTCTATCCTTGGTTGTCTAATATCGTATTAAACAACCATTTAAAAAATCTAATTGCAGACTTTTGGCCATCATATTATGTCAAAAAATTGTTTGTTTTGTTTTTTTTAGCCACTATTAATGTTTCTTATTTTTAAAGCAGTACAAAGGAAAGAAAGAACAAAAATTCGATCGTAAATATATTACAAAACTGTCTTTTGTTGTTTTCCATTAATGGTACAATAAAATTTATTATTAAGTATTAAATTTTTCTAGTATAGTATAATGTTATCTGTTTACTACTCCGCTCCTCTTTCTCTTCCTAATCTACTTTACGTCTCAATAAAAGCAACATAAAATAATTTTTCAAGTAGTCCATGAGTATATGTTAAACTGTGTGTTAGTAATAATGCAAACAAAACTACAGTCTATAAGACTCTACGCTGGTAGTGCAAATAACTTACTGTCCCGGGTAAACAGTGGAGGGTACCCGCAGATGGTGGCGGCGCGGTCGGTCGGCGTCGCTACCGTCGCTGGCCTCCTCGAGGCCGTGCGAGCTACCGGACCCACCAGCCGACCTGAGGAATACATGTATTAACTACGGTTGCTTACTGTTGCCTGTGTTTGCTGGCTTCAATAACGTTATTTACTTAGATATCATGTGTATTCTGTTCACGTAAGTATCATTGGGTTTGTTTCTTTTTTTTAATGTTAGACAACTCATCATAAGATCTGTTTAGACAGAATAATATACAGACAGAATATGAAATAATATATATTGAATTTATTGCTATTGGGATATGGGTAAAATGGTCGAAATGTTCAAACGTGTACATACTTAGTTTGAATTAGTACATAACATATATAGGTAACTACTTACGTGTGTAAAAGAGTATTCGAAACTGAAAATAAATATTTATCCAATAGAAGTTTATATTAGCATAACGTTTTATGACTGGAAAATCAGCGGGATTGTTAGTTTATTTTATTATCTTGCGTACATGAAACAAAATTGAAAGGAAAGCGACACGCAAAGCATTTTTTTAGAGGTGATTACGTAAGCTCATACCTACCTTAGACTTATATACAAACAATATAAAAACCTTTGCTATAATCGACTATATTTTCATATATTTATAGATATAGTTAGTTAAGCGGCAGAATATTATATCACATCCAATTGAATATAAAATACATATTACAACTATCAAAACGTGTAATATATGAATATATACACATATTATTTAAAAAAGTAGACTTCTATTGTTAATAATAAACATAAATACATAAGCTAATTCGTATTTGAATATAAAACGTCTATGATACAATAAACTTGGCTTTATCACAAAAATATTTGAAATAAACATTTAAGTTTAATGCAAAATAAATGTTTAATTTCAATGATCTATTTCTTCATCTTGCAATAAAGCCACAAAAATAATAAACCATGCACATATAGATTACAGACATAAGAAGCAATTATACTGAAAACACTAACAAATATCGATAAACAAATTGCGTGCTTTTAAAATCATAAACAATTCTAAACATAGGTATAAAATGA
The DNA here is from genome assembly GCF_012273895.1 of Zerene cesonia. Classification (NCBI taxonomy): domain Eukaryota; kingdom Metazoa; phylum Arthropoda; class Insecta; order Lepidoptera; family Pieridae; genus Zerene; species Zerene cesonia. The sequence continues at coordinate 3,513,314 of NC_052105.1, read as the reverse complement.
TACCGTGAAAGAGATTTGCTTGCATATATTCAGTACCTTGGCATTTTAAGCTCTGAAAAGCTGCAAGCAGGCGCTAATTCTGGATAATTAGATGATATATGAACTTGGAGCACTCCATGCCGATTACCTAAAAATTTTGTATGCTAAGCACTATGCACTCTTGTGTGTAATCAAAAAATGTTAAATATAAGGACATGTGGACATAAACATTTCATAATATCGTCGACACGTTTCATGCAAATGATTTTCATATTTGTAGCATTGTTATGGCTTTAAAGTTGCACGGTAATGGAATAAAAAAGTTAATCTAATTTTGTTTATTTCATAACAATTTCAATTTTTTGTTTAGATTATTTCTGATCATTTACAAGGTTTAACCAATTAAGATGAAAATAATGATAACGTGACAATTACTTATGTAATCATATCCATGAATCAACTAAGACTAAACTATTATTAGATCTCGCAAATGGAAATGCTTTCAGGAGAGGAGTTAAAAGGGACTTTAATTTTCATTCAAATATTAAGGATAAATTAAATATTAATCATTCAAATATTTAATTCTGGTTATTATTATTTTTTTATTTAACTACCACTTACCGAAATATTCTCTTCAAGCGACTAATGACTTGATATTTTATGTACACTTTTATAGCACGAAATTTAATGATTTAAGCTTATTTTATTGCCACAGAAATCCGCAATCCAGGATTGACATGATATGAGGATAAATTAATTTATAACATGACACTTTTCTTCAAAACATATAAAGATGTCTGAACACATCCAGGTTAGTCCGAGATAAGTTAAGAAATGTGGACTTATAATGTGTTCGATGACTTACAAGTACATGGGATTATACCGATATAGGATCTATTTAGACGTTATCGAGACAATATTCATTTTAAGTAGGTTATGATATTTAAACCATAATAACTCTACTTACACCTACTACGTAACTAAGTAGAGATTTAACACCTACGCTGCTTTATAATAAAACTGTTCAGTTGATTAAATTTGCACTTATTTATATAACCTAATACGCAATGGAAGGGTGCGATATAATTTAATTTAGGAATTCTCAATTCAAATTATACAAAAACTACAGCTAAAGCTAAAATGATGGAACCGTATTATTGTAGATCCTATTTTTATGAATTAAAATCCTTGAACGAATAGTTTATTTAACTATAAGGTCAACAATCACTCTATCGTCACTACACACGACTGAGGAAAACGCATGTTACACTAAAGAAAACGTGTTATTTTGGATTTTGATTAACTATCACCATAATTTTTCCGTATATTTTTCGCTCACAATATCACACACCATACTGGTCCAATCCCCTACAAATCGTGGACAACATCTGGGTATGAAGCCAACGTTTAAATAATAAGCCTTGAATGGGTACATTTTAAACTTAATTTTGTTTGCAGCACCCCTAGACCTAGAGAAACATGCGCCGTGGTGCATTGCGCATATTATTGATTGCAATCATATGTACAGCGGGCAAAATGGCGGCAATTTGATTTTCGTATTGTTGGAAATTCGAAAGTTCCCCGATTTAGGAATGGGAATACAGCAGAGTAGAAGGAACGGAAAGCTAAAATATTTGCCTAAGTTTTCGGTCCAAACTGTACATAGTTAAATATCATACGAGGAAAGTAGTTTATTGGACTTTAATAATATGGGACGTAGCGTATAAAATCTGGTTTATGCTAGATAACACCATGGACAACGCGATTAACATATTTTGTTGAGACGCGGAAGTAAAGTTAATATGATAAGTATATATTATTATTTTATTTATGTTATTTTCAAAGTAACTTAATATAGTTTCCATGTTCATTCATTCATAGATAGCTAGCTAATCTAAATACCAAAATTTTGTAAGTTACGCAGCTTTTTTCACTTTCTGATAATGAAATTCTTCTACTTAAGCAATCGAAATCACTAAAATAAAATATCTACTGGAAATTTGTTCATGACTTTTATGACCGTTGCTTTATATGTAGTGCCCGAGTATCAATTGCACTTAGACGTTGTTCTATATAAAAAATTAACTGTATAATATTTTATATGATACTAGCGGTCTGCCCCGGCTTCGCCCGTGGTTCGTATATAGCCTTCCTCGACAATGGGTTATCTAACACTGAAAGAATTTTTCAAATCGATAATTATTAGTGTAAATTCTATGTATATTTTTCTATGTTTTAGAATTTATAGCTGGCTAGGTGATGTAGCAAGCAGTTGATATTTTATCATCACAATTACGAAACATTCTTATTTTTACCCAACGTTCCACAAAAACGACGGGAATTTTCTATTCATAGACGTGTTGTTCTGTATCGCGATATAGGTTTTTGCATAAATTGTAAAATTCGATAAGCATTATGGATATTGGTTCTTCTTTTTTATGTCAAACCGAACCGAATCAAAATCGAGTTAACGATAGATAATAAAACAAATATTATCTAAAATTACCCACCCGAGGTACCTTTAAAGGCGTGGATATGGTGACATAATATGAATCGGAATGTGTCAGTGGGAGTGGTAGGTTCCAAATAATGTTCTTTTGGTCAATTTTAATTATTTCCCGTTTTTTTTTACCTACGTAGGTATAGCTTCTAATGTTCAGTTTATACAAATAATAATATTAATTGCTTGGTTGATGCCCAAATTTTTTCCTGAATGTCATTCAGACATTATTTGTCGGTGGTATCACGTAAAAACCATTGGCCAGATTTTGACAATTTTTTATGATGTTATATCAAGATAAGTTTAAATGTAAGGGTGTTCTTTTATAAAATAAATTTAGGATCGCTCCATACATAAAACCGGCTGTAAAATAATACAGTTTTCACAAATATATTATTATATGAGGTGTCATTGGAGAGTTCTTTAAAAATGAAATGTTTTATAAGGTTTTCCAAACATAAATAGTTCATCAGATATGCACCACTAAACTCGTTAAAAAAATCTCATACTACCCGCTCCTCGAAAATGTACGAAGTACAAAATATTTTACATCGCGGGTTCAAAGCCGCATGCGGAAATCTAGCTTTTATTAAATGTTTAAAACAGATGCTATATAGTGAGAGAAATGATTTACATTTTGCATTTTAATCTCGGCAGATGCTACAAGGAACTCGAGGTTAAAGGAAGGAAAAACAAAACTTTTTCCCTTTGAAGTAACATATTATATAGGTTGCAAAAATAGGACTTATATCAGTCGCAATATGCTAATGTTTTAGCCTTCTTAAATATAATTGTAATTTATTTTGTTATGTCATTTATGGTTTATAGTTAGTTAGGTATATAGTTTTCGTCATAAAGATGTCGTTCATAATATTTTTGAAAGACAAAGGATCATTAAAATTCATTACCGATCGAACACGCCTTATTATTATTCAACATTTAGTGTCGTATCATTCTTATAAGGGTCAAGGCAAAGATCAGATCAATAATTCAATCTCGCAAGAACAATACAATGTGCAGGATAAGGTGAGATTTTTACATTGTATATTTTCTGTTTGACCTTTGAGTTCTGAAAAAGATGGATTTTTTTGAAAATTTAAATAATAATCTGTTACTTTTTTGTGACATTTTAGCACAGACATTTATATATACATATATTCGTCACTATATGATCACACTGTCTCGTGTAACCACTCTATTTTATACTAAAACTAGCTACGCCCCTCGATTTCACCCGCGTAAGTCCGTATCCTGTAGGAGTATTGCGATAAAAAGTGGCCTATATGTTTTTCCAGTTGTCCAGTTGTCTACGTTACCAAATGCCATTGCAATCGGTTCAGTAGTTTTTGCGTGAAAGAGTAACAAACACACACATCCTTACAAACTATCGCTTTTATAATATTAGTAGGATATGAGCTTTTCAAAATCTTCTTCGGCCAAATTAAAAAATCAAACGTTCAAACCACGTTTCAAATCATCTTTAGGTATGTATATATTAACTATCACTAAACTATCAATCTCAAGGGAATGCTGTCAAATAGGAAGTCGGTAGACATGTCCCAATTTTCAATTTTAAAATGCTTTTACATCACCGAACAGCGAAAGTGCACCCACGCAAATTACTATTTTTAGAAATGAAGGTTATACCTACAGTTTAAGATAATGTTCATATAGTTAATGTTAACTCTTTTAATTTTTTCGTATCAGTGTTTGATAGTTGTTGAAGCATTGATTGTGATATCAATATAAAGTTCATAAAATGCATGTCAACAAGTAGCTATTCGAAGTAAATTAATCTACGTAAAATGGCATATAACGTAATACTAAATAAGCCAGTGCAAATGTGCTAACAAGTGTGTAAGCTTAACCCTAATATTATAAACAATAAAGTTTGTGTTGATGAATTGATGGAAACATTCATAAAAATCCGGATTTGAAGATATGAAACAAGCTACTTCTTTATCCGCATACCACGCCAGTGAAGCCACACTCAAAATAATAACAAATATAGGAATTATTTGCTTACGTTAACAAGAGAGATGGTAAATTACACTGCGCCGATCCGCTACGCACTTGCAGGGATAGTCGTTGGCACACATCTGGAATCGTCATATAACTTAAGTCCGGATTAATTATAATTGTATATTCCAAGTAGCTATCTAAATTTCAAACTATGGCCCTTAAATTAAATCATATACAGTTTGTACATACTCAAATTTTCAAGAGCTATGCCATTATTTTTCGTTCCTAACAAGAGCAAAGGATGTTTAATATGTTTATTGAAATTGACTGTGTGAAATAAATACGAGTGAAATAATATCAAGCAGAAAAATTACATTAACTCTGAAAATATATTAGATTCACAGAATATTGAATATCCATAAATTCGCCTACAATATTCTCAAAAAGAATGATCTGGATCAGTTGAGACTATAAAGCTTTTTCCAATGTTACGACAAATGTACAAATGCGTAACGATTTAATTATTTTTCGCAGAATACCAATACAAAATTGGTTCTAAGCCAAATATTATGTCGTGTGATTTTTTCCTGTTGTTTAACACGATAAAAAATTGTTATTATGTTCTATAAAAAAATTGTAATAATGAAAAATCAAATCTTCAAATTGAGCATTTATAAAGAACATGTACATATATAAATACTAGCGTCCCGCCCCGGCTTCGATCGTGGTTTATATACAGCCTACATGTACTCTGGGATTAATCCATGGAGAAAAAATTTTTGAAAGTAGTCCAGTAATTCCTGGGATTAGAGTTTATACAGTTTTCCAGTTTGATATTATTTCAATATAGAATATATACATTTAAACCAAATAAAGTATTCAGACTGCATAGTGCAAACGTACCATTATCAACAGCGCTACACAAGCCTGCGTCGGACACCGACCGGCCCCTGGCCCTAAGACCCGCTTGCTTCCGGAAGTAGGACCAGCGTCGGGCAACCGCCGACCGGAGCAGCCGATTAAATCTACCATTCCACATTTCACTATATATAGGTAAATGTTGAAAATTATAAACACCACCATTGAAATTTTGTCAAACAGTCCATTGCTGCTTGCTTTAATTGCTAAACAGTCTATTGCTAACTTCATACATCATTCGTAATAATCAATATTTAATGTTTTAGTAATTTTTCAATTTGAATAACTCAAGAATGTATCAATACATAAAAATATAATTTAAAAATATTATAAAATTATGAAAAAAATGTCTGTCGTAGTTGCAGCTGTTTCTATGAATACCTACCTACCTAGCTGCATTCACAAAGCATCATGGTAAATAGACATAATTATTGTTTTGTCACCGAATTAAGCCTATTGTTTAAAATTTTAATTATAAGTACAGAAACAAAAATTTACCTATGGAACGCGAACGACTTAAATATATTACATATTATGCATTAATTTAAAAAAATGTCTTTAAAAAGCTAGATATGAACAACTATTTTTAATGAATTGCTCAAAGTCTACGTATATACTTTAATATAATATGTTAAAGATGGCAAAATTTAAATGTTTAGATGATAATTACTAATTCGATGCCCACGTCAATTCATACTTATATTGCTATCTATTAGAGAACAGTTCTTTAGACTTTAAATATAAACATAAATATCCGCGTTACCGTAAATATTTATTAGCCTCTACTCACTCGAAATATGTATAAACACGTGACGTCTGATGATAAAAATCTGAATACACATGATTAGAGAAAGTTTAATTACTTCAATAACTAGTGTTTTTACAAGACATGTATTTATATCAGTAAAATAAATATACTTAATTACTTTTTCAGTGGAGTATCAGAGCTTTCAGACGCACTTGAAGATGTAGAAGCATCGCTGTAACTCACGTGACGGCACTCTTGGAAACTAGCACTTTTGCGGACTTTCGCCCTCATTTTTTAAAACAATATCAACACGATAATAAAGTTAATAACACTTCTTTAAGGCAGTACAACATTACTATTACGTTTTCATCGTTATACTAAGATTTGGGGTGATCACAAGCGAATACGCTAGTCGACAACAATTTGTCACTCGCATCTAAAATTAGTTCACACGAACAGCGCAGACTTTTCATATTGAAGTCGCTTGCTTTGATTAGATTGAATAATACTCGTGTTCATAGTCGTGATCAAAGGTTTGAAAACATTCTTCACATTCTACAAGTTCGATTTTTACGAAGGTTTCGAGAATTAGAATTAATTTACATAATCACCTATGTACGGAAGCTTATTGGTTTTATCAAAGTACTTAATATTCATAAATTAACAGTAAGTATACATACATAATTAAACAGCATTCCCCCGCCGCTTCGCCCTCGTTGTCATATGAAATTCCCATGGGAATGAGATGTTTCGCTGCGGTAAAAAGAACCTTATGTCTAGTATCCTATCTCGCACTAATCTTTTTGTTACTATTAACAGTGCATATGAACGTGTATAAAGACGTTAAAGACAGTATAATATTTTGAATTATGTTTGATAAATTATTAACAAACATTTAAATTATTCGTGTAAAATAAAACAACATTTAAGTTTCTATAACGAAATACCTGCCCTACCTTTCGTTTCCTATCCTACACTCGTTCGTAAAAACTTTGATCGAAGCCTAAATGCAACATATAACTTAGAGTGGTGTTGTCGTTTTCATTCGATTTTGATTGGATAGCAATTAGGTCCGTGTAAACCATATTACCGTTTTGTATAACGCAAATTGCATCTAGATTTTTAAAAAAATTGATCATCATTTCAGTTAACTTCAAAGGGTTAAAAACTTTTGCGTAATAACATAGGAAAATTTAGAATTGAATATGGAAAAATAAAATACCATTTATTTTATAATTGTTTATTATGAACATACTTCACATATACCTTTACACCTAATCTATAATACAAAATGGAAGTGTACTTCGAAGACTTACATTTCCTTACATAATAATAGTTTATCTAATCGGTACATTGTGGTTAATAAAAAAAATGATACAAAATAAAACTACTATTCCGTAAACCTATTTATATTCAAATAACTACTAACTTACACTGGTCTATTCCAATGTTTAAATTCTATTTTGGAGGGTAGTTTCCTTTGATCAAATAATATTTAATAAGTGATCTTATATTCGCAGAAATATTCGCAAAAGGATGTCTTTTTTCATACAGAAAAATCATTATACAATTTCAAGGTTTAAAAAAAATATACTTAAAGCAACTATTCCCATTTGTGTACTTTACTATATTTTGAAAATTTCCACCTATCAGACTATGTTTACATTGAATTAACTAATAATTAATCATTAGTAATATTTGTAGCTGCTTCAGTAGTATGGACGGCGCGGATTATTCTGGAAACAAAATGAAATCATGTCATATTTTGGTGCAAGCGTAGCATCAGCATTCATAAATTAAAATTATTTTGTGTTAGTTACATACAAATGCATTTGTACATCGTCATTCGTTTTTGTCTTAATTACATGTCTCTAGCGACACACCCCGGCTTCGCTCGGGTACAATTATACATGACAAGCTGCGCGTAAGTCCTAGCCGTAGTAATATCGGAATAAAAAGTCGCCTGTGTTATTCCAGTTGTCCAGCCATCTACGTACCAAATATCATTGCAATCGGTTTAGTAGTTTATGCGTGAAAGAGTAACAAATATACATACATACATCCATACATACTCACAAACTTTCGCGTTTATAATATTAGTAGGATATTTTAATATAAACATTCGTCTTATAATCATTGTTTTAATGAAATAAGCGTCAATTTTATGTGTATTTTTCAATACAGTATTAATCAATTTTTTATTTACTTTTTACCAGCGGTCCGCCTCGGCTTCGCCCGTTGTACGTATTATATAGCTTCTTTAATAAATAGGCTAAAGATTTTTTCAATTCGGACCAGTAGTTATATACTATATTATCTATACTATTGTTATATACTATATTTTATTTTGTTTTATATACTAGTAGATAAAATATGTACTCATACTAATGAAGTTACATGTGAAATATATTTCATTTAATCTTTCGTATTATATTTATGCTCTGCCCTACTCCCCTCATAACAAATTTCTCTCCGTACTTCCGGTTGTCTCAAAGAAATTGCTATATAGCGACAAGACGGCCAATTGTTTAATTATCAAATAGGTTTCTTTGCAGTTTTGTTTTACAGCAATCAAGAATAAATAAAAAAAACTCTTCCGCTTCTTTCTCAACTTCTTCCGCAACCTCGCCCGCGCGGTCCTAATAAATTTTCATGGTACAAACTTTCATCTCCTTGGGTATAGAATTTATCAAAATCCTTTATTAGCGGATGCCTACGTCATGACATCTATCTGCATGCGAAATTTCAGCCCGATCCGACCTGTGGTTTGTGCTGTGCATTGACAGACCACTATGTCAGTCGGTCACCTTTGAGTTATATATATTTAGAAGATAGATGATGGATGACATATATATTTATATGATGATGATAGACTCACGAGCGGGTTGGGGCGGAAGCGGTAGGCCAGCATCATGCGCTTGCGGTAGGCGTCGAACTCGTCGTCGTCCGGCGACACCGCGTCCGACGTGCCCGCTCCCAGCCCCATGTTCGCTACCGGCTGGTTCGCTCTGAAACACAAACATACATTACAAAGAAATAATAATAAGAAACTATAACAATAAATACGCGAAAGTTACAACAAATTTATATATTAATTTTATATTTATATATAACATATGTGGGATCGACGCACGACAAATAATAATGAAAACAGCGTCATTTATATTTTATTATGCATTGTAAACAGCGCCATCTGGTTTTAAAGTAGGTACGTTTTAAATATAAGCAAAACATATATTTGGACATTGTCAAGTAATGAAAATAAATATAAAATATAAGAAAATAAAAAACGATTCCGAAGACTGACGAAACGACACTGCCATGCATACAAACACAATTCTTAAGGAAATTTGAGTTCTAATAAGATTATAGCGCAATGACAGAAATATCACCATTATTACAAACATTAAACATCTATGATAAAAAAATGACTACCAAAATTAATCGTTTATCACAATATCATTATAATAATCTCATTATCATAACACTAGTGGTAATTAAATTATTCGTTACTAAACTATTACTTATATCATTACATAAAATAACACTACTACTACTAGTCAGGGTCGAAGAGAGGTACAATGTGCGATGACTCACTTATTAATAGGATCCACGATACCAGTGCCCTCGGCGCCGAGGCCTTGTCCTTCATTCCACCCCAACTTCTGGAGCATTTTAAAACCTATAACGTAATATTATTATATGTGACGGTAACTTTTCACAAATATTTATTTATGACTAGCAAACCCGGCGAACTCCGTTTCGCCACCAGATGGCTTCGTTTTTCCCGCCTTTCTCTTGAAATTTTTCGTGAATTTTCTTTGCTATAAACCTCACGGAGCCCGAGACCTTTCCAACGAATGCAAAAACGTGGAAAACGGTTCGTGCGTTTTGGAGTTATAGCGTCAGGAAGGAAAACACGACTTATTTTTATATAGTAGATTAATATGAAAGTCTTATAATGTGCTATATGTATTAATAAAATATTTTGTCACTATAACGGTATGTGTTTAGAGTATTTCATAACTAGCGTTCCGGCCGAGGTTTCGCTCGCGTTGACTATAAAATTTTGTACTTGTGGATTTTTGAAGAAGAGGTACTTTGAAATTTTGTTTAGATGTGTATATCTCGTCAGCTACTTATTTTAGAAACCTCTATTTCATTTGAAAAGACCTAACCAATGACATCTTGTCTAATTACATATTAGCAAAGGTGTTTTTATCCCCTGGTTACATGTAAAGCTACGAACGACGAACGAATATACAAACAGGAAAAAATTATAACCATTGTTTTGGGATCTATAAACCTTCCGTATTGCATATCTGGATTACCCTTTTTTAATATTTAACGTATGGAAATGGTCTAGTTACTGTTTATAATAAAAATAGAGTTATTGTGGTTGTGGATTACAAAACTTTATTGTTTTTTAAATACTCGACGACATTTCTTAATGTGGGTCACTAATATTAACCAGCGCCCGTATGGCGGAAACACACAAAATGTTAACTACAATGATATATTATTTATAAAATTAGGTAAATTAAACTATATACAATCTAGTAAATAAACAGTCATTAAACAAAAACTCACCGACATTATCCTCCTTGAGTTTATATTCCTTGTAGTCGCTCAAATCTGGCTCTTTGCCACCTTTCGCCCCTGAATACTTCTCCATGAATCTGACAACATTGAATCATTATTGAAATATGCTAACATTTCTCGAGTTATTAGGATGGCACAATGCAAATATAATGTTACATTTCGGTCTATTGATGGCATTTCAAATCATGTTTATCTTAAATTTATAACTTTGTACTCAACATGGTGTAGCTACCATTAAATTTATTATAACGTTTTGGTTTATAATAGAAAATACTAAGATCTTTAAATTTTCTTAATATATGAACAAAGGTTACCTATCAAGTTCTATTATGACATCCAGTATCAAATTCTTTACTTTTCGACATAATTTTGCAAATATGAACATACTACACGCTCGCCTCGGCTCCAACCGGATATCAAGATTCGTGTTTTATCCCAAGGGAGTATTTAATCGGGATAAAAAATATCCTATATAAGTCATACCCTATCTGTATACCAAATTTTATCAAAATCCGTTCTGTAGTTTAAGCGTGATTGATGGATAAACATCCAAACAAGCAAACTTTCACATTTATAATATTAGTGCGATACCGTCACTTATTAAATATTTTTAATTTTTTTTTTAAATAATCTCATCAAATTTCATATTATAAGTTTTTAATATGAGATTATATATATTAAAATAGATAATATTTGTGTATAAATACTAACTTCCTCAGTTCTTCGGGAGGCAGGAAGTCGCCAATGTGATGTTTCCCAGCCGCTTGCTTCGTGAGCTCGTCCGCCCATCTCTCCGTCGCGCACATTTCTTTCGCACGCAATCTGTATGAATGGATAGATAGAGTGATGTATGAAAATACTATTCATCTTATAAAATTATGAATTCAATAAAAAAAAAATACAATATAAACAGATATATAAGAATTATAGGACAAAAAAAATTAGTAAGTCTTTTATTTTATAATTTTAAATAAAATTAATTCAGTTACATAAAAATTCAAAAACGGGAAGCAAAAAGAATAAGTAAAATAATTATAGCACTCAGAAATATTTAAAGTAATTAGAATTTGTTAGAGGAGATAGTAAGTACAAGGTGATTTCCTCTTTACCTGTGTTCCCAAGTACCTTCCGATGTATCTTCATCACTGTCATATTCGTACTTGTTTCTACCAGCTGCGTTTAAGCGTTCTACTTCTTCTCTTTTCTTCAACATATCCTAAAAAATAAAAAAATAAATAAAATTAACAACATAATAAATATAAGTGGAAATAGTGTAGTGAGTGAAATGCATTTTTATCTCGTGATGAGATCTGTCCTCATCATCAGCCTATATGTTCACGCTGCAGGGACACAGACCTCCTATGAGAACGCAGATTCAGGCCATATTCCACCGTCGAACTTTTGATTCTTTGACTTTTAGATTCAAGACTTAGGGTTCTCACCACTGTACCATCTGAATAAGCTTATACAAATATCCTATTCCGTTATAATTTTTTTTTTTAAATTGGCATGAAATTTGAACATGAGGTGAAATTCGATTATAAAATATACATACTACAGTCTATCTAAAACTTTATGCCAGATTTGGTCCGTATTGCAAAACACCATTGTCAGTACCAAGTTGTGTAAGAACTGCTGCCTCAATGTTTTCACACAGTATCGTCAATTTGCAAAGGCACCTTGCCTTTAAAACTCCGTCTTATTGTGTAATGCGCAACATTTTAAAGTTTAATATAAATGTATCACAAAGAGCAGTGGAGGAGGAGGAGTGGAGCACGCGGAGGTTCACCCATGCGATGGACCGCCAAATCAAAACTGCTGTTGATTGTCCGCCGCACGAATGTAGCAGAATGACGGGAGACAGAGAAAGATGGCGGAGAATCGTGAAGCAGGTTACATCTGATATCACACGAAGATCACGACCGCTCTGTCAAGAGCGACAAGACAAAGAAGAAGAAGAATCATTAGATAAGTGAAATTACTAAATATTCAAGGAAACTAACCTGATACAGTAAATTTAATTTAAAATTATCTTCACATTTCGCCCAGTCCTCTGGGCTCAGATTTGTAGTACCATAGTTGGTCATAGCATACTGCATCAGGGCTGGATTATTTTTATTAAGGCTTGTCAGCTTTAAGCCATTTTCATCTATCTTTGCTAATTTTGCACCTGTTGATGTAAAACATTTCATTATAAACTTTCAATAGATGGTAAAATTATGAATGTATTCTTATTGAAACAATATTCCCAATATGTATAATAAAACTTTAAGATTTTATGCTCAACATGGCAAGTATCTTTGAGATTGACAATCGCTATTAACTTTAGTATAAAGGAACTATTATATAAATTTTTTTTTTTTCCCCAAGTTATGAACCACTGTGGATCTACGGGTAATATTTTTTCCCCATGTACTCACTGCTGTAGAATCCAGGCAGTGGGTATACGGATAATTGAGATAAAAGTAGTTTTTATCTACTCTCTTTGGGCCCACCACACTATGAAGAATGGACATATCCATTTATTTGGAAATAATCAGCAGGATGGCTAAAGGCTTATGACCACAAGAAAGGCACAAAATTCCAATTTAAACTATCTAGCTAGAAACCAATTATAATATTTATTTCTGTTTATGCTTACCTGGTAATGCAGGTGGTAAAGTATTAGGAACCAACACTCCAGGTGGCTTAATATCAGTGACAGGTGGGTCATCTCCCCATCTGGACTTCTTCCTCTTGCGTCGTTCCCGTTTCACTTCAGAGTCGTCGTCGCTCTGTGAGCTTGTGTGCTCGGCCTTAATGTTTGCAGAGTATGTGTTGTTGTGTGTTGACTCTTGGTAATTGCTGTTTAAGTGAAATTTATTGTTTGATGAATTCAAAACACATAATATAGAAATTGAATTAAACTTATTTTAGTACAGGTACTTCCTAGTAGTGCTCTACAAATGTAAGTTAACTATTATATTTTCTTTAAAATGTGAATTACTGTTAGTAAATGGTTTGTTGTAACGTCATAGAAATAAAATATAATAGCTAAGTACCTAAACGTCTCCTGTTTAATTGGTTTGGAGTCGTTACTGTCATCATCTTCCAAACAAAATTCGGGTTCATATTTATCCTCTGGTTTTACCTCGGGTTTGATTGAGCCTGGACCTTCATTCCGTATCTTATTCACGAGATTGCGAAACGACTTATACTCATTAGAGTTCGGATTATGGAGGAACCTGAAAAACACAATACTTTAATCAGCCCATGTTATCAGGTAACATAATAAAGGATGCTTTAATGTAAACAACCTGTAAACGGTCATGTGAATCAATGTTACTCAAATGATTACTGGCTTGACTCTAGCAAAGATTAGTAAACAATGTTTCACAGATCGTTTCGTGTAAGTAAATATAAAAATGAATACAGCACGTATCCTCCGGGTACAAGACTGTTTAGAGTGGCATTACCACATATTTTGGTCTTGGGAGTGAATGGCTTTCAGGACATTTTCCCATTGGTCGCCGTTGGTGGCTACTTCGATGGCGGCTCGATGGACGGGCGGCGGCATCCGATCTGCAGAGAAAACTGCACACCACGAGTCAACAAACGCTCTTTCGGCCGCAACAACGCAGTCAGCGCGGTATTACTTATACAAAATGCGCGTGATTCGAGTACTTTCAATTAAAATAAGCAAACATATTATACAGGTCTCAATTATGGCAAGTTATAGAAAATATCAGAAATCAATCAAGAGTTAGACAGATTGTAAATGCTGAAACTTAGTAAAAGAACAGGTCTAATTAACCACGGAGTTTTGTTTTGGCGATACCTCGCTAGTTGCATGTTTGAATTGGAGAAAGAACTTAGGCTTGCAATTATTCATACATTGTATATTTAATATTATATAGATTTATAAATAAATCAGTATGTCTTTGTACTGGTTACATTTATACATAAATGTAACAACATTAAGTCATTTTATGTATTCTTTCTATATATTAAAATCACCATATACTTTTAATATCAAGTAAAATCAGTACAAAGACTTTAAGGATGTTAGATGTAGATCTTCTTACCTTGTAAAGAATTTGGTGGTGGTAGATTTCCTGGCTCCATGTCTTTTGGTTGCGGGATGTGATTTAGTTGGAGAGGTGATGGGGAGGGAATGCTCTGAAGTTTCATGGGTTCTGGTGGTGGAATGCTACCCGCTTCTAAGGGTTTTGGTTCAGGGATGCCTTGTAAATTTCCAGGCATGTTATTTGGGGGCATCACATTAGGTGGCATAAAAGGCATAGGTGGTCCATTACCATTTGGACCCCCTGGCCCGAAGTTAGGACAATTTGGCACAAATGGAGGCCGTGGTCCCATAAATGGCATGTTGTTTTGATTATTATTATCCCCCAAAGAGTTCGGAGGCATCATGGAATTAGGAGGTAACATAGAATTTGGTGGCCCATTGGGTCTCATCATTTGTGGATTAGGGAATGGTGGGAAAAATGGAGGCATCGGACCGTTAGGCCCTGGACCGCGCATGTTTGGTCCACACAAATTAGGCGGCAGAGGACCTGGACCACATGGACCACCTGGCCCATTTGGCCCATTTGGACCCATGAAATTAGGTGGCATTTGGAAGTTTGGAGGTCCACCCATGAAAGGAGGCATGGGTCCACCACAACCCATCATAGGCCTAGGACCTATATTAGGACCATTGTTGGGCATTGGGCCATTTCCTCCAGGGCCCATAAATCTATTTCCCATTGGACCTGGACCCACAGAACCAGGTCCAGGGCCCATAGGGCCAGGTCCAGGGCCCATATGGCCAGGGCCGGGGCCCATTATTCCTGGACCCATCATGCCAGGCCCCATTGGCCCGAAACCCATAGGGCCAGGGCCTATTGGCCCAGGCATCATACTAGAGTCAGGTACAGAAGAACTGTTAGATTGGTTATTTTGCTCTGAATCATTGGGATCATTAGAATCATCATTGCTCCATTGATTATTATTAGGAGATGGAGGTTCAGGAGGCATAACAGGTATCTGCATTAAGGATGGTATATTTTTTTGATCTATGATTTTCTTTCTGTCTTCTATAGCTGGTGTAGTGGGACTGTGTGAGCGGTTCTTTCCTCTATCGCCCCATCGTCTTTGTCTATCTCTACTGAAAGTTAAATAAGAGTAATATAAGAGTTAATAAAGAGTACTAAGATATAGTTCAAAATATTGCACAAATTTATATTACTTAGACTTTCTATCATTATTACTGCTTTGATTATCATTGGATCCATGATCGTCTGATCTTTGAACTTCAGATTTAGCTTCAATTATATTAATTTTTTCAGCTTCAAGAGCTTCTTGCCTCTCTTTTTGTTCCTTCTCCTCTTTCTCTTTCTTTTGCTTTTCAATAAGAGCCTTGTACTGACTCATAAAGCTACCATCATTTGAAAAAATATTGTTAGAACCTTTTTCTTCTTTGGCACTTGGGCTGTAAAAAATGAAAAACTATAATTTATGATAACTCACTAAGACAATATATATATATATATATATATATATATATATATATATATATATATATATATATATATATAGATAATATATGTTTGGCATTTCAACATTAATCTATATGGCATTAATCAATATAATATATTTTACCATATAACTCACAGAGCCCTATTTTTAAGGGCAATACCTATATAGTTTAAATTATTGAGAGTTAGGATTGAGAACAACACCTCAAATCACAATTAGACATAAGTTCAGTCCTTTACTTGATTAATGATCACCCAAGATTCTGATATTAGAATTCACAAAATATACAACAAATCGAATCTTGATGAAAACTTTCTTCAAAAACAAAATTTTATGTAATTTTCATTTTTCGTTATCAATAATTTCAAAAACAAAATATTGAATTTTTGAATACAAAATTTACAATATGACAAAGACTCTAAGCAGATAATATTTCGTGAAACACAGAAAAGTATCAGTTCAAGATTATTTAAGTTAAGCCTCTGTTCAGATATGTCTATCAAATATAATTATATGTGATAGTTGCTGTTAGAAAAAATGTTGAAACATCTTTATATGCGTTTGATTGCATTCTAAATCATCCATGAAATCAAACCTTATGATGACAAGTTGATCAAATCAATATTAATGAAGAATTTGATTTGAGGATTTATAGAATAATATAACACTAGCTGTGACCCGCGGTTGAAACCGCGTAAGTCCGTATCCCGTAGGAATATCGGTATAAAGAGTGCCTGTGTTATTTCAGTTGTCCAGCTATCTACGAAGCGAATAGTATTATTATTCACCAATAGATGTCAGGAAAAAAAACACGAATATGACATTATTTCAGTTGTCCAGCTGTCTACGAAGCAAAATAGTATTACTATTCACCAATAGATGTCAGGGGAAAAAAAACACGAATAAAACACGAATATGACATTTTCTAAAAAAAATTCCTAGCTAGATCGATTTATCGCCCTCGAAAACCCCTATATACTAAATTTCATGAAAATCGTTGGAGCCGATTCCGAGATCCCAATTATATATATATATATATATATACAAGAATTGCTCGTTTAAAGGTATAAGATAAGAAAATAAAACCCCACACCCAAGCACTGATTTGGATGGTTGCTGTGATTGACAAGAGATCTGTTCACATTTCAACTTGCATATTCATAGTACATTTAAATAATTATATAAAAAAACAAGTGAATGATGCATGCAGGGAAATATTTTTCTTGATCTATATTTGCAACTTTCGATTCTGGATTAAATGTTTGCTTTCGGTACTTACCAGAATGAACAGTAACTACCAGAAGATCAGATAATAATCATAATAAGGCACATTTCAGGAGTATTTAGCTAATATATACATTGTACAATAAGCAAATTTCATAATTGAGATACTTACTTTATCAATTTAGCTTGGGCCGCTAAAGCAGCGGCTTGCTTCTGAGCTTCCAGCTTAGCTTGAATTTCCATCTTCTTTCTTTCTATTATTTGTTCCTGCTTTGACATTTGCGCCCATCTTGTAGTTAACGCTGATGATTTGTTTTTACCGTCTTTAAAATGTATCATGATTGTATAAAAAAAGATTTAGACAAGCAATGTTAAATTAAACACTTATGAAGTAGTAAGTAAGTATCTTGAACAGTTAATTTTAATATGTTATTTCAGAATCAACTCTTTCATCGCCATTGCTGCTGAATTCAAAAAGTCATAGTGACGGCGATACGACATTGGTTAGTCGTGACCACAGATTAGGTACTAGGTAATCCTTAAAGCCGTGAGTCGTGACAGAATAAAACACAGATTATAAAGCTCAACGAAATTGCCACAAAACAAATTCTGTAGACGCGGCACTGTTGTCTGAAATAGTGCCAGTATTATTTAATACAATGACCCCAAGAGTAAATATCAAAATACAGAGCCACATTCTGAAATTGACTAAACTTTATTAACTATAATCTAATCATGAAGAACATGCAATGTCATTTGCATCTGTCGAATAGTTTAAGAGATTGATGATTGTAGCTTTAATATTCTGAAAGTTTATTTCATAGTTGTTGAAATCACGACCTTATTAATTAAATTTCATATTTGCAATAATTATTTATTGTTTGTATTAAATATATTATGAGGTAATAGTACACTAGCCAATTTTCATGTACTCGACTATATTTAGCGTTGGCATAGTGAATTAGTACCTCCAGAGTGGATTTTAAAATTTTCTGATTATAAAAATATATTACATAAGTTTTGTTGCAACATTATTTAAAATTTATTTTGGCATGCAATTCATATTATTTGTTCATTTATAAGTAGCATTATAACAAAATGACCTCGATACAAGGTCTTGATAGTTTTTATCGATAAAATATTCTAATATTACTTATACTTACCAAGTACAAATCGGGACATGGTCGACCGGAAGTAATAAAAGCAGATTTCGTCTGCAATTCAATACGTGAAAAACTATTTAAACATATTCTCAGAAAACAGCACGGCTTATGAACTTTCACTTTAGCAGTGCACTGTTGTTCTTAATCATTGATAATTCATGGTTTGTTTTCAAAGGTGTGAGCCACTCATCACCATCAAATTGTATAAAATGAAAGTACGTCGAAACCACTGATAGATTCTTAGACTACGAATGAGGCTAGCCGGAAATAAGGAAAATGATTAGGAGAGCAAATATGTATTTTTAAATTGTTGTGTTGGTGTTTTTAACTATAAATTAGAGAATTGCTAGTAGTTTTTGAAAAACCATCTTTTTATTACTCTTGATCATTACCAAACCCATTTAAAAATTATGCTTAATCGAATCTCCAGTTTTTGCATTTTGGTTAACCACACATATTCACATCATTAAAAAAAAAACTTTTCCCTATATTACATTAAGATTCAATTCAATGATATGATAGCACAGCTCCGCCCTGCGATCGCTTT
>NC_052105.1:3448715-3493154 GCF_012273895.1 Zerene cesonia | reverse complement strand
AAAAAAAACTTTTCCCTATATTACATTAAGATTCAATTCAATGATATGATAGCACAGCTCCGCCCTGCGATCGCTTTACGTTCATAGCAAGTATAAGTAGAAAACGTAGTGTTGTATTCTAAAAGTAGTCCAGTACACATTAGCTTATTTGCTTCAAAAATATATCAGTGTGAGGATTATTATTGTCTATGTGTGTTTGCAACTTCAAATAAAACATCTGAAATCTTTGCATATTATTCTTTTTATATTTTTTTTTCATCAGTTTAAATGGAAAATACAATTTCATTTATTTATAATGTTGTCATTTATTTATTGTAAACAAATATATTATAAAAGATTTACATATTACTATCAAAACAAAATATTCACAAAATGGCAGACTAACTAAACACTTAACTCAGTTGTTTTTTCAAGCATGCTAACAATTGCATCGTTTTGAGCTAAACAAGAAAGAGAAAGTTTGGCACTGATCCCATAATTGAAAATAAAATGAAGATGGCAATAAATGCATATTGCAGCATCACTATCCGACATTTGCATCTGATAGTTAGTCTGTTTCTCCAGATTTAGAATAGGTACCTTTTATAACAATACTCTACACAACTTCCCTTCAACTATATTTTGTTGCATATCTTTAGTGACTAGCACGCGGCGTGCTGTTCGCCACTGTGCTCGAGCCAATTCTTTGAAGGGCAATGCCAGAGAGCCTACATTTGACTATTGCTTTTGTGGTAACTTGATGATTGTAATTAACTAATCGCTGCCTCATTAAAATCGAAATTTAAAATGACTTAATTAAAAAAAAACAACAAACTCTTGTTCCTTTCATAACAATACAAATTCCATTGAATGGATTAAATTAACTCAATTTATACATTCAAACAATTCATCAATCTAATCAAAAAATAAAAAAGTACCTCTTCTCATTTCTGCATTACCCTGCCTTAACAAAATTATATTATACAATTAGACAGTTGGCGAAACAAATAATAAAGCAATGGAAGAGGACGTGAGCAAAGAAATCACATAATACAAAAGGAACACTCGATACTGAGTTCGCTCAATGAATGCTCTCAAATAAACGAGTACACGCAATGATTTCCGAGTAGCGAAGAAACAGGTCCCTTCCACTGTTACATGAAATGCCGAAAAGAAAATAGTATAATTGATAAATTGTACCTATACTTTGTTTATAATCTAATTTTTTTTTACATTTTAATAATTTAAAAAACAACCAGCACTTGGTCGAGAAATTTATATCGTTTTTTTTTTGTGTATTTTATATTTTGATGAAATATTTAAAAGCTAATTAACGTGAGCCGATGTCAGGATTTCATAGCTTGTCGTCGTTCGCTCGAACCGGCTGGCAAGTGTCGGTGTCCGAGCTATAAACACTATACACAATAACACTAGCGTACCACAGTCCACATCTGACTCATATAATGCACTGATATCTCGAGGGGCACAAGGAATATCGCAGCATTGTTACGACAGCCGCCGTCGGGACCCCGCCTCGTATAATTCATATTTCCCCCGCTCATATACTATATATTTAATTAAAAAATAAACGCTACGATTACATCCCTTAACATTTCTAAACGCCTAATTCGTACTCTATTTACATTGACATAATACATAGTATTTAAATTGTTCGGTAAATCGACAGTCTTGCGATAACGCCGTTGGCCTGTCTCGACGGCGGCTAATCTTCATTTTAACTGTACAGCAAATTTACAATAACGTTTGATCAGAATACGCAAACTCAATGATCTATATCTTAACAAATTATTTAATTAAATGATATTCACGCATCGCCCGCCTTCAAGCCGCTATAATATCAGCTATGTTAAGTATAACAGTGTTAAGTTTGCACATGACAAAGTTGCCACGATTTCGCGAGTCGCGCACTAAATATAAATACATAATAAATAAAATAGGCCATTTTCATTGTAATGATCATAAATGGGGTTAACACAACCAGATTGACTCCGCGGTCTACTTAATCAATTAAAGAACATAATGTAAGATGATGTTTTATTAAATAATAATCATAATATACAAGTGGCGAGTTTGTCATGCCGCAAAGAACGATACATGTTTGGGAGTTAGTACTTCTAATTTATCACTAACTAGGATTTAATAAAAAGATGACGTTACTAGACTCTAAATATCGCCTACTCTGTACAATGGACTATGATATTTCATAGATATTCAATTGGTATAAACATGACAAAATACAAATATATATCTGTCCAACCTTTCTAATAACTTAATAGGTAACAATCAAGTGAATTTGACACTTATTACTCCCTTTGTGACAGCTTATTATTAAATTCATTAAATGGGATAAAATTTCTCTCTTAACATTTGTATTATCTGCATACGGTGTACGTTACGTTGGTTATTTTGATGCACTTTGCTTAGTCTATGACACGTGACGTCACTAATATAACAACAAAGGCGCGAACGGGCGATGCCACGAGGCACGTGGCACGCTGTCACGCGCCTAGATATTAGCTCGCGCATAAAGTGCATCAATGAACAGTGCATGGGTTGTCGGCAAAATGGAATGCATAATCACAACATCCACTTCATTCATAACAAGTTAACGTGTAAGAGATACCTCCACGTGAAACAAAATGTACTAATATAATTATTATCTGTAGTAATCTATTATACGATACAAAAAAAACAAACGACACTGCTTAAACTACTGGTAACAATAACATTTTAAAACGGTGTTGTTCATATTGATTTGATAATCTTTTGCCACATGAAAGAAATTCAAATGTGATGTGTGAGTTATATAAGAATTAGTACAGGGAAGAAAGCGCTGACAGATCGAATGTCGTTAAACTTAGCAATAGCTCTAAATAATATAAATAATGAGAAGTAATGAATAAAAAATAATAAATTTCGAAATGTAATGGTTATTATCTAATATCATGATCAAATTGAGCATTTTCATGAGTAATTTAAGGAGATAACAAACGTGTGAGCAAACAAAGCGACACTAACGCGAGAATTGACCAGAGAACTTGACGTCAGTTGACATTTTACGTAACATTCAATTGACCATTATAGTGTAAATAATTTCGAGTTAAAACCAAAAACAGCTTTATACAAACACTCGACAGTATTTCATATGGCGTTGGAACTATAAAAAAAGATTAACTAATTTATAATTTTACAAGAGGAAGACAGAGATATGGAATTTGGTGATGAAACAAAATCTTAACAAGACATTACATGGCCAGATCCGAGAAACTTTAATCAATAGATAATATCGAGTGCACGTATAAGGTTTCCAGTTTCAACCGTGCAGTGAAAATGAAATAGCAACGTCGTTTGACACAATAATTGACAAAACTAACCGAAACAACAGCATCCATAACAATCCATATACTTACAACATGTTTCCATTATGCTATTCATAAATATATATTTCATTATAACAAATCATCAGATATATACAGTGAATGGAAACAATTTGATGTGAGATTTAATAAACAGTGTTTCTATTTTAGCGAGTGAAATCAATTGAATAATTGGCGCCAATTCATTGGCGATTGTTGGGTTATTTCAAAACAGATTGCAACGAGTCGTTAATTAATCAAAGCGACGGTAAATACTTCACGCGAAATTACTAATAATTGATTCGGGGATTAAAGTAATCATCACTTAACGCTAAATCATTTTCAAATATGGACGTTAGAATCAGGACAATGTACGTAAGACGGTTCGCTAACACTCGGCTCATTGTAACTGTTAATCATTTCTTTGTATCGGCGTAAAATTAGATTTCACCAATTTATCAGTCACTTTCGAGTTGTGCAGAGTATAATGCAATCAATTGTTAGTGTTTTTGTGTATAAGTGCAAATGAGCCCGAGCGAAGACTAAAAATAACTACGTTTTATTGTGTTTTTGGAGGGTTATCCGAAAAGGACCAGATTACCTTAAGTCTAGTGGATGTCCAACACTGGCCGGTTGCTAACTTTCAAGACGTTCGTAGCAATTAAAAACTAATTTATTATGTAAAATGTATTTATAATTTGGCAAATATCTATGACCACTTTAACATAACAGCATCGTCGCGTTGTCGCCGCGAGTTATTTAACACTAGCCGAGTTCTCGATCACCGAATGAGTAACTTTGTGACAGTCACGAGTTTTTAAAGCTTATATACACGATCTCAACACGACGACGACGCGACGCTCATTACGGAACAAATATAATATATTAATTATTTTATTTTATAAGAAAGAAAGAAAAAAAAAACTGAAAAAAAAATATTACACTACCCATAGTAAAATTTAACAAGAACATGATAAATCTTTATATATAATGTACTATATACAACATGCAAGCGGGGCAAGACGCATAAATTGAACGTCCAACGTTAAAATATTGGATGGATTTGTAAGCGAAGGGACGATGTCGCGTTCAACGGCGTCGCGAGTGCAAAATAATTGTTTTTAAAGGCATTTTGTCCTTTAAATTGACATTTACAATTGAAATATTACTTTTTTTTTGTATCCATCCATAGCGCACCCAATATTCCTTACATTATTTTATTGACAGAGCCAGTTAGAGATAAACCATACAGCGCATATTTAATTGGCGTATGCATTGGTTTCATCTCTGACTCGCTCGGTCTGTAACAGTATGAAGAGTACTTAAAAAAACTGGCAAACCATAGCTGAATTTTGGACAACAATAACGAGACGGCAATATCTGACGAATGGAATTAAACTTGGACGAACAAACTACTATTGGACTATTATGTACTTAATTAATCACATTAAATATAGTACTTTCAGTATTTACACTATTATAAAATTAAATGAGATAAAAAATGAAATTAACCTTCTATGTAGTGATGAAATGTTGGTTGCAATTGTCAACTACGCTAACAACAAGAGCAAATAACGTTAAAATATAAACAGTGACCTCGCTTTATATTTCCACTTCCATCACGCATATGAAACTTAAGTTCTTCTATGACTAAGTAGAAAGATAACAGCTACGGAAAAATAATGTTCAATATATATTAAATACAGTTAATGTCCGAAAATATGTAATATTATAATTAAGCTAGGTTTCTCTTATAAACGTTCTTTTTCATAAAATTCGTAATGGGCCCTCATGTCCGGTATACTGCGGAGCCACTCCGCTCCATTCGTGTCTCAATAATTATCTCCAAATTAACTCTCTACATCAGTTAAAATAATGGAAGAACTCTTCAACTTAAAATAATATGCCGCAATATCATAATATATGAAATTTACATTAATTACAATTTTTTTTATATTGCGCTCACCGCACATTATCCCAAATCGGCAGGACACATGTGTGTATGAAAAATTTTGGTCGCGACGTTCTATTCACTAATCGTAAAAACCGTATCGGGTACGTCATATTAAGTCGGTTAAGGCAGCATCAATAGGAAACATTTTAAATAAACTCCTTCCTCTAACCAATATTTGAATATACACACATTTACAATACTGCAGTTTGGCTTGCGGCGCACGCGCAGCGGCGCTCGCCGCGACGTATAAAAACTCTGCCACTCGGGAGATACGTACAAAACTTGTAAATATTATACACATTAGAGTTACATCGGAAACGTTTCGCCTGTGGTGTTGGTGGTGAAAAAAAAAAAAATTGGTTTCGAAAAAACCGGATTTTTTTCCTTTTTTTTTTTGGTGTGTGAACGTCCTCGGCGGTTTCCCGGCTTCGCTCGTGAGACGGGTGTAAACATGATATAAATAGTCCAATACAGGTGTGAAGGCGCGTCGGTACTTCGGTACTAGAGGCAGCGGGCGGGCGGCGGCTTGCTCGAGTGTCAGTACGCTTGCGTCGTGCTCGCCGCCGACACTCGCTCCGGCTTCAGGTTGCGCTGGAACAAGCGAGTTTCCATTTTATTATCGATTTTTTATTACTTTTTTTTTTATTAAATAACACACTTTCACCTCGGCCTAGCCTGAAGGCCAGCCAAGCCTGAATAGAGGCTTTAATTGGTTTAGTGCAGATATTTATGCCAACGTCAGAACAAATCCTACTAAAAACTGTCTCGCCTTATTAAGAGAGTTATAGTTGAAAACGTTCTACAACAATAATTATGGTTTACAAATGCTTGTTTCTATAATATCCATTCACTAAAGAGTACAAATTAAAGATATGACTGAAGTAAACAATTCGGGCTATATTTAATTTTCCTATGATATAACTACTGAACGATGCGATAAAAAATCTTTGATATAAAAGGAAACATCATAAACACGATCTTATTGATCATTGCATATAGAAATCAAATAACGAAATACAATCGAGTTGCTATGGTAATATCTAACTAACAAAAAAAAAAAACAGCATTGCTTTCTTTGACGTATTTGTTATTTTAAATCTAAAGTTTCATGCAGACATGCACACATGCTGTGTTGGGATTTGAATATGTGCTCTATTAAAAAAATAATAATTATAAATTCACATAATACATTTAACGCATGTTTTACGTCAACGAACATCTGTGTTTATTTGAAAAATATTAGTTTAATACTAATTTTAATATTAAATTTAATATTAATATTAAATATAATTGAACTTTGTCTTTCCACGATGTGATTGTGATTATCAGCTCGAATTCACGTGAATAAATAAAATGTGTTCATATCTTTATAATACTATACAGAGATTGTGTTGGTAAATACAGGTGTTTCTATGAAAGGCCAAAGTCAGTATAAAGCGGTATTTATATGAACTTATCTATATTATTTATATTTTATTGAATACAAGTAATCTTGGATTGAATTCTTGAGAATTATCCCGATATTAAAGAGAATTATATATAAGTATTACTTATTGTTACTTTTTATTGTAAATAGTGTTCATACTAATTTATTACGATTTAATTTTACTAATTTAAGATGTTAATTATATGATGATTATTAAGGTAAATATATAATTTTTATACGCGTCAATATAAAACAAGTATAATAATAAATAAAACAATAATGCCACCACACATAAAAAGGGATCTATCTACCCCTATTTTCTACTCATATCCATCATACAGAGAATTCGCAGAATACTTACTGGCAAGTCTCCGTAGTCCTTTAAATGTGTTAGAGACTTGAAAATTGAGATTAGGAAATACAATGTACGTTTTTATCATAACGATACCTTTTACAAATAAAAGTATCTGTGAATTAATTTCGTTTTTACCTATTTATATCTTGGATTTGTTTTAGTTTTGTTTGATTTTGCATTCATCATTAAATGTTTTTTGTACCTTACCATATTTCATTTCAAATGGGTATAGAGGAATAAAAATATAATCAAGAGGTTTTACCTAATTTGAAATTATGCTCGTTTGAAATTTATTAAATGAATTGTGTAAGATTTCATTTCGTTGTTCAAATTACTACCGACATCTATCATAATAAAAAAAAAATTATAGTTACGATAACACCACTACTTTACACTATTTTAAAGATAAATGTGAACAATTATTATAATATCGCTTTACTTTTTATTAATAGAAATATAAGAATATTATATTCACATTTTCTATGATTAAACCGATTTTAATGGTACTTTCACGGTTGTGTTGAGCTTGTGCTAGTAGAAAAATTTAAGTTAAAATTAAAAACTGTTTCCTCAAGTAGTTATTGCCATTTACACGGCACTAAAATGTAGAAAACTTCTTTAAGGCTTCCGTCTGTCCGTCTTACAATCAAAATTAATCTCAGCAATTCGCATTCTATAAGGCTATTTTATGTCTGTTTCAATATTAGCACCGAGTGTTTTTAACCGATGGTATATAAAGCGAACAGAACCGCGCGTATACACTAGCACAGTCGGTAGAGTGCGGTGCTCACCAGCTGGTCGTACTGCAGCACCATCCGCTTGATGTGGTTGAGCTTGCGGTGCAGGTAGTTGACGCGCCGCCGCTCGCTCTGGTACGCGCGGTCGTTGCGCACGCGCTGGTACTCCTCCACTATGCGCTGCTCTATGCTCTGTGGACACGTGTTGCGTTACATTTTATTTTAAGGTTATTAAGTTGTTTATTCATTTGTTTGAATTAGTAGAATTTGAATTGTACCAGCTCACATCGGAAAGGTACCAACTACCGCACCCCCACAGAAGATCGTCGTGATATAGCAGCATGCTACTGTGTTTCGTTCGGTGAGTGGGGAAGCCTAATGCCTAAGCCTATGTAATGAGTGTTTCTTTCTCTCTATATCCTTTTCATCACCCTTCCCAATCCACTCTTTTATTCCCTCCATCAACAGCGTCCAATGCATTTCCAGAGGTGGTGGTGCAAGTGTTCACGGACGGTGCTGATCGCTCACAGGCGAGGCTTGACTCAGTCGGCCACAAGCCAGGTAAAGTCGGGCGACTCACCCGGTGGTGCGGCGACTTGGGCTCGGCGCGCTTGAGCTGCTGCTCGAGCTGCGTGAAGAGCGCGGCCACCTGCGCCACGCGCGCGTACAGCGCCCGGTACTCGCTGTACAGCGCCGTGAACTCGTTCTTGTACGCGCGCCGCGTGCTCGAGCTCGTTATCGGCGGGTATTGCCTGCGGGTGCTACATTTTAGTGCCGATGCACAACGCGCATACTATATATATTTTTGATTTTTAAACGCGATCTATTCCATATAATCGGTAATGTGACTCGTGTTCGAAATGTCGGGTTATATAACATAATGGATTAATCGTGTTTAAATTGGGTTAAAGTCTTTAATTTCTAAATGTATGAGAGTCGCGTAAAATAAAACAAAAAAAAAAAAATACTACACCATATAGTCTCATTTTTAAGGAATTTCTATAATGGAACAAAAAGCAAAATAATTAATATGGAACATCCGCGTAAAGAAATATGTTCTTCTTATTTTTGTATAAATCCGAATATCACATACCTTTCAATTTCTACCAAATCAGTCGGGTTTTCTTCAGGCACAGACGTTAAAGCTGTATTGTCTAATGGTTCCGTATTTGTGATGTCTTTTTCTGTAAACATTTATAATTATGTTTAAGAATTTATGTTTAAGAATCAAAAAGAGATTTTTACATTAGAAAGAAAAATAAATACATAAATCACTACAGTAGTTATTAGTACTGTAAATATTACCTGTGATACTAGTTTGCTCTACTGGTGGACTACTTCTAAAGCCATTGGCTTTCACAGGACTGTGGCAGAGATCCTTAATAGTAGTGAAGTTTAGGGTGTAGCCATTGTCCTTTTTGACTGTAAAGAATAATAAATATTATTTAACTGACCAATATAATAGTATAACTGATCAATGTATGATATGAAATCATAATTATTATATAATATTGCTATTTAGCTATACATATATGTATAATGCTGATAAATATATCTCTATCAGGAAGTGCCAAATTCTATAATTATTATAAATATATAATATTAAGATTCCCTAATTCATAATTGCGTCATTTTAATTCTCTTTTGACCACTCTCGAATTTATAATTTACTTAATTCAATTATATTCAATATGAAGGGTAAATGTAAAACCATACTTTATATACTGTTAAACAAAGTGGTGATGGTTTAATCACTGCAAGTTTAAAATGATCTATATAGCAGCAAAGTATTTTAAATTGCACAATTTAAAAGGCATTATATCAGGGGAAGTACAGTACTGTGTGTAATATGTGACATTTAAACAACATGTGTACTTAAACGACATCTTAGTTTCAAATTGTTTCATTATTATTTAGCTTTTCGTTACAATTAAACACAATAGTATGGAAAAATAGTTATACACAAAAGCAATTATCAAACGCAATTTACTATAGTACAGTTTAAAACATTATTAGTAACAAAGTCAACGAGTTATTTATTGACAACTGTATAAACTACCTATTAATGTGTAAATCGTAAACATTAACTAATTCAAATTTAAAATAAACTAGTTCTTGCATATAAATCGGAATGAGGCTATTTGCTTTATGATTTATTTTGTGTCAATCGAGTTTATTCTGTCTTAATTATTTGTTTCTTCAAATATAAAGGCTCTTATACTTTATAATAAACTAAATATTATATAGACTATATTTTTTATATATTTTAGATTAATTATATCAATTTTATATATTATGTACTTCAAACAGTTGTGTTATTAGCCCTTGCAACATTCATAGATAATAAGGAACACTAACAAATTGTGCTAATTCATTATGTATTGTATGATATTGTTAAGTGTCATTGCTACATTTGTATTATTGCACTTCAATTACAATGGAAAAAATATTACAAAACCTTACAAGCGGGTCAAGGTGAAGAGGCGGTATTCAGTAGGACTTAATATCGACTTAGTATTGTCTTATAAGTGCTGTTGCTTATAGCAATAACCAAATAAGTTTTGTCATGACTGTTGTCAGTTGTCTCTCATTTAGGTAGTAGAGAGGTAGGTATATGTAGTGAGGACGATTATGTTTGACTTTATGGACATACCATGATGTAATTTAAAAATTTAAGGAGGGTGCTCAAAAGTGTGCTATCAGTACAGTACTTTTAGTGGTTTGTATTTGGTGCGCATGGGGACGCGTGTATGTGTGCGAATACCTGCAAGTATGTGCGTGCGTACGTTGCAGTGACTGTCTGCGTGCGTATGCTGCTGCATATGTATTTTGTGCGCGCAAGTGCTGGTGTGCATGCGTGTGCGTGCGGGGCTCACCTGTGGTGCGGTCGTCCTCGTTGTCAGAGGCGTGCCGCTCGCCCGACGAGGTGGTCGCGTATCCGGAGGAGGGCGGCGAGGGGCGGCGGTAGTGCGAGATGCGCTGCTTCTTGGCGGCGGGCGCGTCGTCGGGCGCGGCGCCGGCGCCCCCCGCGCCCGCGCTCGCGCCCCCCGCTCCCGCGGGGCCGCCGCCGCGCTTGCCGGGAGAGGCGCGCGGCGACAGCGAGTTCGCCGAATCGCTGCTCAGCGGCGGCGTCAGGTTTTGAGGTTTCCGCCTGGTGACACGACACACAATGTATATGACGCGCTACTTGCGAGTTCACTTAGAATTGTATACAGAAATCATTGTGTATTACGTGCTTATTTAATTATTACAATACGTATTACGGGGCTCCTGTATCCCATTCCTCTCCCTTCCATTCTTTTATTCCCGTCGTAAATAATTCCTTATCCTTCAAAAGCGGGTAACGCCTCCTTTGCGAATGTTCATGAGCGGTAGTGGCTTACCGTCAGGGGAACCACCAGTTCAGTTAGCCCTTATTACATCACTACATAGCATAAAACAAAGTCTATACATAAACATAGTCGATAGATAGAGTGATTCAAGAGGAAGGTTTATATGTATAATAACTTCTATTAAACTACTCTGAATTAACGCGTGCAAAGCCGCGGGCAAAAGCTAGTTAAATATATAATGTAACATCACAAAGCGTTAAGACTATAACATATGAAAACAAAACTCATTCAAAACTGTGATAAGGCACTTATTGTTAATTAATTATAAAGAATGATCTGAAGATTACAGACACGCATTTATATAAAAAATCCTCTATTTTTATAGTAATAAATAAACACTAACAAAATTAATATCCACATCATCACAATGAAAAGATTTCAACAGGCATAGCTACTTATATCAGCAGATTACCATCAAACGACATGTCTTCACGACGTATCTATCTACTTATAACAGTCTGTTTTATAAAATACAATCCAACATGTCAATAATTCACACCCCTCAAACCTAAAAATTTATGATAAAATGAAATATGTGCTATAGGGCTAAATTAAAAAGTGTCTACCTCTTGAGCATACGTTTCTCTTCTTCCGAATAGAATGGCCAATCTTCATTGACGTCATTCCACACGTGCCTACGTAAGTGGTAACAATTGTCTTTCGCCACCGTAATCTCTGTCAATATCTTGCTCACCATACTTCTTTCCTTCTCTTTGATACCCTCTAAAATTGTATAAACGAATTAAAAGTGAATTATTTATCTCACATAACCGCGATTTCGTTGGAAATTATAGGCTTACCGCGAGCGAGAGTCGTGTATAGTTCAGGCTTCTTGAAAGGTTTCAGTGCTAATAATTGTATAAGTCTTTCTCTGAAAACGGAAAAATCATTATTAGTATAATATAAGGAAACAATTCTTTCAAAAAAAGTTGTTATTATAAAAGTGTGCGTGTGGTGTTTAAATTTAATGATGAAATGCTACATTTGCTCATTACACAATGTATTACGTAAAGAGTGATTGTGGATTTTTTTTACCGAAAAGTAAAAGTAAAAAAGATTACTTTAACTTTGAGTTTTAATAGCGAATTCCACAGCAAATAATCAGGGAAATAACAAAAACCTAGCGTAATTTGAATAAATGGAGGTGCTTGAGATCGTTTTTGGGACATTTTCACATGTGATTAGTTTTATTTTAATCAAGGTCGACGAAAAATTCATCAGCTGCATAATTTCACGTGGTATGCAAGGTAATTTTGATTTATTGCCTTGAGCCGTTTTCGCTTTACAATAATTTCTGCATAACCTTGACTACGCATGACTCAGTAGACACTAATCGCCTGCTTACTTGGGAATTTATTCTACAGGTAATAGAATGTATTTGTCGCATTATTGATGTTGTTCAATTGGATAAATGTTCAGATAGTTTTAGTGGAATAGCCATAGATAATTGTCAACGGCGCTATTTCAAACGTCGAGGGTATTTTTAATAGTACACAAGCCGACATAGATATTGAATTAAAAATTAACTATAATGTCCTATAAAACTGTTTATACAATATATGACTTATCTATTAATCAAAGCAAAATGTACTACTTTAATATATAATATGTGCGTCCGTGTTTGAGTGTGTGTGTGTGTATGTATGTGTGTATTGTTTATGATAGCAAATCTATTTAAAACTTGTATAATATTATTATATTGTATACTACGATATTAAGGAAAACAGACATATCAAACACTTATGCTTATTGGAATTTATTATTTTTATATGGAGTTCATTACATTTTGTGCTACTGTAATCAAAATTTAAATGTAACTAGCCACTAACCAAAACGTGTGGCCAGCTTTTGCGTTCGTGGAAAAGAAATAACACAGCATTATATTGACACATTAACATATCAGCCGACTTGCCACAAAACGTTTCCTTCACACGAGCCGCAAATTATCAAACCGGTCGCGATAACGACATTATATGTGTAACAAAATTATCGTTCACGAAACGTTCATCTATTTATTCGTCACTGGATGTTATAAGAAACGTAAACAATAACTGTTCCTCGGGGACGTTTATTTGTAACGCGTTAATGATAAAACACATATGTTTATTGTAAATTCAATTTGTTTAGTTGGTTAGTATGTTCTATAGTTAATTACATATGACCAATCAAAGATGAAACATTGAAACCTCTAATATTAATAGGATAATTTATGAAATGTGATTTTTTTGATTTTGTTTTAGAGTGATGTATGATGACGACTTAGTAAGAATAGCGGTTGCGTCGCTTCAACTATCAAATGTGATATAATAGTTATCGTATTCATACTATAAATGATTACGAGCACGGAAAATTTGACAATATTTTTGCAATCGGTATCTTTCATATAAATATTATTCGCGTCACGCACAATGTTATCTTCGTACAAGTATTATTTATTTTGACGTAAACGATTAATATTGGCAGATTGTACCAGAAACGTCTTGCGCCTGCACATGTATCTTATAAATATTTATTCATGACCGTTACACAGTTGTGCGTATACAGCTTTAAATTAACCTAAAATTGATAGAATAAATAAATGCCTATGACCCGCATGATATATTCATAATGCATTATTAATTAATTCAGAATCACAAGTTGCTAGTTACATCTGAGTGAAATAACAAAAATATTTTGAACTTTTCGCTTGGCTTATCATGGTGTGACGATAGTAGAACATAACACGCGATTTCACGCAAACTTCACAAATGTTATCGAGTCATGGTGGATTTAATAAACTTTTGTTTATTAACGCTTCAAATTTACATATAATTATTGAAAACATTTAATTTAGAAAATCATGTCTTATTATATTGAATGGAATTCTCAATATTCCATAAATACGTCATACTAATAAACACTTTACAGTAAATCATTATAATGTTTCACATAAAAACATATCAACATCATATAAATTTTTACGAGTGTCACTTTTTTTTTTATTACCTAGTGTTTGACGAGATAAGGTAAATAATTTTTGCTTGAATAAAAACGCTGATGCGGTTACACATTAGTGTGCTTGTTGCCCAAACTAGTTTGGTTACATAATTATGCAACAACGCTTTAAAATGCCAATTGCACTAGCGTCATATAACTTAAATAAAATAAATGACTTTCAGTGCTCTTTAGATTCTTTAATAGTTTTCAAGTGACAAGAGATTTAAGGAAATTTTCTTACAACTCTCTAAGGAATGTTGATAATTTTGCAATAACACACGTTTACATATACGTTTATACTATAATTGCGCACAATGCACAAGCTTATTAAAAATGTAGCTATAGTGTTAGTGGGTGTTTTTTTCTATATTTGTCACTAAACATTGATTGTAATGTATCATCAGAACAATAGATATTAATGTCAACGCTTATTTCTCAATAGTTGTTACATGGGTTGTACCTTTACATGGGTGCGTCATGTGTGTACTCACTTGATAGGTCGCCTCGTAAGCTCGGGGTTGGGGGGAGGGCGTTGCTGCTGGGCGGGGTGCGACTGCGGCTGCTGCTGGGGCTGCGGGCGGCACGCGGGCGGCACCGCTGCGGGCCGCTCCACCCGCTCGGGCCTCTCCTGACGCTCCGGCCGCTCGGGCCGCTCCGGCCTGTCCGGCCGTTCCGCCCGCTCGGCCCGCTCCGGCCTGTCGGAACGGTCTTGCCGCTCATGCCGCTCTTGCCGCTCCGGTCTTTCGGGCCGTTCTGGCCTCTCCGGCCGCTCGGGCCTTTCGGGTCTCTCTTGCCGTTCTATTCTATCAGCGAGTGACGCGGGCCCGTTCGAGAACACGGGATGCGTATTACGTAGCTTCACACGTCTTCCGATGTCTGTTTGGTTGGGTTTTATTACGCGAGTGCTGGAAATTAAGTGCGAACATATGTTAATGTTAAAATTAAGACATTAAAGATAAACATAATTGCAATGTTTCTTAAATGATTATTCTATCAGTACTATATGATGCTGAACTGCTTCAAAAAATTATCTTATAATTAATAAAATGACTGTATTTACTTCAAAGCCAGGCGACATTGTAGCAGTATATTACAATTGTAGACATTACTTTATCTGGCTATATTATTTCCGTAGTACTCTTGTAAATTTTTTTCATTACATATAGACTTACAAATACTTCGAAGTTATGTTTTAAAGACCGGAAACAATTTTACTTAATAAAACAAAGTACTTCCTAACGAAACACAAGAAGTTTTAATTGTTAAATTATCCAATTCTTCTCATATAGATAATATATTATGTCAACTTTTATACCCACCATTTGCTCTGTTCCGCAGCAATGGTCCTCGACATGCGGTCCTTCGTCGCCTCGTACGAGTCGTCGTTGGCCTGCACCCGCATCCGTCTCGGCAGCGGCCCGCACGACTCCAGCCTCCGCGCGCCGCCGCTCCTGACGCATTCGAACGAACCCTGGAACCAAACACCATACGCTTTGTACACTTTGGATATATTATATCAATTGTTAGTTTGCCCATGACGAAACTAACTTTAGTTGTTGATGAATACAGTTCAATTTGTTCACCTATCATTCGGGATTGGGAAAAATAGGCTACTTTCCAGAATACTGACTACTTGTTTATTTCATTATTCTTAGGGAGAAAAATTTGATTAATTTTTCACTATCGATAGGTGAAACCAGCGCCCACCGTTTGTCGGCTAATAATGTTTTTATCAAAAAAGTATACGAATAATCTTGCCATCTTCATAATCATGTATATTTTATGTATAATTGTTAAATATAATTCAGAAACGAATAACATAAATTAAATAGATTTTTTAATTATCTCTATCTTGTAGTATTAAAATGTTTTTAGTACTCATAATGTATATTTACTACTCATATTCCATTAAATTAACTTCCTACACGTGTACGTTCCTAATTTGTTTTCTTTCTTAAATATATCTATAAGCATTGAGTATAAAGTATTTCAGTTAATTTTTCTTTCAGTGTCGCCTGTTTAAAATTATACACATTATGTTAAATAAATCCATTTCATTTAAATCAAAGACATAATATCTGCCTTGAAAAATAAAATAAATTTAATCATGTACAAGCCTATTACGTTTTGATCGTAGAAAGAATTCAAATTAAACGAAATAAATCCATTCGTATTGTAGATAAAAATGTCAAAGTGTATGACGATTGTTCATTTACGTCACAATAATAACAAGTATTTTAACAACATAGGTCTTTAATATTGTTTCTAAGTATATCTAAATAACACTGCCAATGACGTACAACGTTTGTAATATTAATACCCTTCTATCCTCACTTATATCCAATATAATATAAATGGGTATCTTCTGGTAATTTTCAATGGCAAATTTTATATAATGCTTAAAAATAAATTTTGCTTCAAATAATCCTAAATGAATATTATAACATTTAGTATTATCACAAATGGATTTACTTATCACAATACCAACAAAATGCATTATATACACATATTATGATTATTTTAAGATATCAAGCCGCAATTTACAAAATTGGTTACGTAATATTATATATTATGCTGATGCATGGTTGCATCTCGGCATTGCCTACCTGAGGTACCTACATATTATACAGTCGGAAAGTAAATTAACGGCAAATAATAATTCCTTTTACCTGTGGACCCTCCATTTCTGCATTGCTATTGATGCTAAAGTGAAATGTGGATTCGCCCGACGATCCATTTCCACTGGATGGTGCCGGAATTGAGATTTTCTGAAAAAGCAACAAAAATACTCTTTAGCGTCGACAGAAATTATAAATGATCTTTAAATAAGTCAATGTTATTTATTCCTATTCCATTTGAGTAATTATTCTATATCACGTAGCTTTTATAGCAGATATTAAATTATAATCTCGGAATAAATTATCTTGTAAGTACCTAATGTAATAATTTCCTCGTCCGATCAATAATTTAAAATGAACAAGATTAGATTTTAGGGATACATTAAAATGTGTATAACGTGTTATTTTGTGTTTTATATCATGTAAGTAATGGCGTTATGATCAATTCAAATAGATCTCTTAAAGTTGAACAAATAAATTAACATGAATCATAAGTTTATCATCGCCGGATCGTACAAATGAACTTAAAATCAGAAAACATCTATTGTTGACATTTTGCACCTGCGCTCGATAAAATCAGATGACTCCCACGACAAAAAGTGGTTTAGACCAAATACGGGAAGTAGGGGACGACTGGCATGCACTTTATATGTGAAGTGTGCGTAATACGCCAGTGGTATAAACAGTGAGCGACTACTTTCATCGCCAGGAATGGCAACGCCGCGGCTCTTCAAGAATACAGGCAACCGTCGAGCGCATCGTACCGTTTCACTGTAGTAGGGATACACACGCGACGTTTAATGAAACCGTATTCATGTGCAACTGTAACGGCTGAATTAATTAGGACATTTTGCTTTTTTACTTTCGATTCGGACACTACTATGTTTCTTCATCCAACGAAATATATATCTCAAATTGAAACTGCATCTAAAATATAAATGTTCTAGAAGTGTTATTGAGCAGTACTGTGAAGGATTTTGTTATCAGCGTTATCATTTTTATTTATAATGACTGTTTGTTGATTCGGTACAATTAATTGGCGAGTAAAGTTTCATTTGCATAGATTATCAAAGTTTAGATAAAACGGCAGTTATTTGCGCAGGCGCATGTCACGCGTTGTTTGGTGACGCGGACACCTTTATACAAGCGTGGCCCCGAGCTGCTTTTAAGGTCGCGACTGCCGACGTCTGCCAGTGCCCAGTACTACAATGCCAACCAATTAACCTATTAAAAAGTTTGATTCGTTGCGAACACTATGGAGCAATAACCCATGAAGTCCAGTCGTAGTGATTCATAATGTATTTCTTGTAACTTGATAAACATATTGAAATAAATTGATCCTCTTTTGCGTAAAAGTAACCTGATACTCATTGTTTGTCTGAGTCATATCAATGTGAGGCTAGATGCAATAACAAAAGAGTATTGAATAGAGCAGTCATTACCTGATACTAGTTTTCTCTTGTAGCCATATATGTACATTGTACAAGTAAAGACGGCTTGCGAATGATAAAATATGTATAGCATTTTGTTCATACTATGTGACGCTCGTTAGAAGTAAAGAACTCGGCCACCGTCAGATGAACCAAGGTAAGTTAAATATAATATATTGTGCTCAATTATAGTGTTGATGAGGAAAAAACCCGCTATAGACGATCACGAAGGCGCCGCGGTGGAGCGCGGGGCGCGGCTTTCTCTACCGTACCTACAGCCGACCGATATAAAGAGCGCGTCGCGATGGAATACTTCGGCATTCGGTGAACAGCCGTCTCGCCCGCTACATTTGTGTACATTATGTCACTTCATTGTCTCGTTCATTTATTGTTTTGTAACTAATTTAAGGCACACCCATTAACGCAATAACAACCCATATGATTAGACAAGTATTTGTAGATAATAAGAGCGATGCATCAGCTGCAAATTGAAGCAAGTCAAGGTCGTTAGTTTCATTGTTTGTCTTTTAGCGAAGGTCATTCGACTGTACGCCTCGATTGGACCGGAAAATACGAGGAAATTCATCATCCGTTTTTCAAGGCACTTCTCGAATGTTGTTTGGTCAATTAATATTTTAATTTACTTCAATAGTATTAATATGATAAACTCGTTCAAATTATGGCACGAAACTGTTACTCCTTTAGGAAGGATTTCTTTATTGTGTTTTGCCTATCGTGCGCAGCGACCGTGGCTTTTGTTGGTTACCTAATTTTACAGCAAGCGGCGAGCAAAGTGAGAGGCCGCTGCAACCGGTTTGGTTCATACGACCGAGAGTTGTAGGTACAAAGTATCACTACCTAAAATTGTCTTTATTGCAGTCCATGTTCATTTAAATGTACGAGACGTCGAAGCAGGCTGGATTAATTTCGCTACAAACTGTAAACATTTCGAGAAATATTCTATTATGGATTCTACGCGACAAACCCGGACGCGAATCAAGCTGCCGTACGCCCCAACCTAGCCAGTTAACGTGTTGTATCTTATTGACGTAACGTCGTGGAGGTGGAACGGGTCGTGCGATGGAATTTCGACCGTAGCAACAGACGCATAGAGCATATTATTATTCGGCCAGACAGCAGCACACGTCAGCAGTGAACGATAATAAATAGTTCTCCTCAACACGCATCGTAGCGGGAAATCCACGCAGGCGAGTTGTGATCGGCACCACGTTAATTGCTAACCAGCTCTTTATTATCTTATTTTCTGTATAAACAACATATCTGTGAGCAATATTTATGACAATATGAACTTGTACGAGTATAACCTCCAATCATAACGTTCTCTTTACAAAGAGAAAACAGATTGCATTTTCAAAGGTGTTCGTTGTTACACAGCGGGTCCATTTTTGGTTTCCTTGTGTTGCGTAATGCAATATTTTGCACAATCTTTAAACAACACTTATTTGCAACAATTGCCCCGATTGACCTTGAATAGAGTTCCCCTTTATTTTCCGTAATGCTCTTGATATTAATATCACCTTTATTGTGATTGACGTGGTCAAGTAATATTTAATTGCATTTTAATATAAAACAATACCCGATATAGTTTCGTAAGAAATATCCTATTAACCGAGACAGCAGACTGGTGTGTAGGTACGAACCGTTTCTTTATATATTACATTATGTAATGTAGAGAGGACAGTTTAATGAAAACATTATTGTTGCCATTAGATAACCAGTTTACACAATCAACATATGTCGAGATGCCGTTCATTTTATTGTAATATTGATAAGTAATTAGAGAAATTCGTTTAACTATACAACGTAATAAATATTAAACAATAGTCATATTATTGCACGACATTTTATTATAAATGATTTGCTTTCATAATTATTGATTTTATAATACATTTAGCAAAGAAAGTAATTTTAGAAATTATAGAAGACTAAATTCGAATTGATTTCATACGGAACTATCGTGAGAAACTATAGTAATTATAAATAAACAAATGAATGTTCCACGTTCGAGTAGTCGACACGTTGATAAACAACATGCCCTGTTTAAACAAGATGTTTTCAATTCGAAGATACTGTTACGGTTGCAAAGAGAGTTATTTCGTGTTGATGCGGGGAAATTTAATTCTTTTAAATATAAAACATCACTCGGTTCTAACACAATTACTAACGGTAGTCGTCACTTTTATCGCAGACACATTTAGAAGCAAAGTGAGTGGCCAGTTATTCGTGAGGTTTCTACTATACTATTTGCATATTCACCGACTTTCTAATGGACGATACGGCCCTCTTGTCGCAATCGTTCGCGGCGGTGAGGTAACACGATTCATTTAATTATGTTCCTATAATACGCGGAAAATATATTCTACTTGCGCGCATATTAGCAAACAATCTTGATTAAATTTTTTGCTCGTCCGTTCCTGCCTACTGTGTGTGGATAGAGCACAGGTTTGAACATCGTGTTCAAATGTTATTACCTCGCTTTACGATTCTAACTTCGATTACAGTTTAAACACACTACTGAACCACGGAATGCGCGCACGCTCGCCAAGCAAGTTAATTATAAGCGTTGCATTGTTTCTAATCACCTGATTTGTATTCACTTGCAAAAATTCCGCGGCCATCAATAAGTCGCTAAAAGACAGTATTTTCCATTACGGTGAATGAACTATATTCTTGTTAATTGTTTTGCACGTTCCTGCTGATTAGATTACCAACACTTTACAATGTTGAATGTGTGATTCGTTATCAGTAATCATTTCCTGAACAAGAAGGAAAAATACGTTAAAATATACCTACTTATAGTTCCGGTTATCTTTTGTAAACAGCAACAAATATGAATAGTCAATATATGCATTCATCATACAACGAAACAGAAATGTATTGATTGACGGGCGTGTCTTTGTAAGGATTCATTTTATAGTGCCGTTCTCTTTACGATATCTGCTCGCGACCTTCCGTCAAAGGAGGGGCGCCTCTCACCGTCGACGTGACTGCAACCACGGCCTTACGTCGCGAGGCTGTATTGAAACCTCTACGTAACGAAGCTCTTTCCACCGGTTACCCAACGCTCGATAGGAGTTTTGTCGATAAACTATAACTTGTCTCCAGCAACTGGCTGATCACGTGAATAAGAAGCAGCTTGCGCAATGAAACAATATCCGTAATGTTTTATAGTGCAGACAAATACAAAACTTGTACCTATTTCACATCGTTATATACGTTGAAAAGTTAAAAAGCAGTTGAAAAATAAGAAGCAATTTAGTTTCATTAAAAGTATTACGCTGTAAAAAATCCTAAAACAATAGCAAGTAAAAGGCGAATGGGCATTCACAGCATGAGATCGGCGACGTCATTGTGCGAACATTTCCAACATTTACTTTTACTAAACGACAAACAAACATCCAAATTGCGTTACATACTGACCCACTTTTCACTTTTAATTCCGTTTACTAAAATTGTTCTTTCAACTCGCCATTGGTATTAGTGTTAGTTGGATGATA
This sequence comes from Zerene cesonia, assembly GCF_012273895.1. Classification (NCBI taxonomy): domain Eukaryota; kingdom Metazoa; phylum Arthropoda; class Insecta; order Lepidoptera; family Pieridae; genus Zerene; species Zerene cesonia. The sequence goes on along the minus strand of NC_052105.1, from coordinate 3,471,392 downwards.
TTAGTAATGAAATATTTGAATAAGTAGCATGAATAGAATCGATAGAAATATAGATTATTTTAAATTTCTTAATACTATACACAATAAATCACAAAAGATATACTCGTACAGTATAAGTACAGAAGAAATATTATATGTCAATGACCAACAATCGACGATGTCTTTGTTCTTTCTGAACAAAAGCATATAATACAACGACCTGTCCTAAATATATGTAATATGTACAATATAAATGGGTTTAGACGATTTTTTTTATTGAGGTCAATTGAATGTAATGCACCTAGAGTTGTAGTACAAAAACGTAAATCAAAACGTCGCATCTAGACAATGTCGCAAGTATTTAGATCAAGGTGCGAAAGTGCGCTCGAGAGTCGAGATCTGCTGTAAACATTTTTTCGAACATATTATTCATATATTTTACAAGGTTTACATATGCCATAAGCAACCTACTTTCCAATGCAATGATTACAGTTATTGATAAGGATCATAATTCAGGAATCAGTTATATAGGGATATGTTCGCTTTAGATAACACTTTTTGTGCTATTAAATTGCGCTAACCCAAATTTAAAAACAGATAATTTTATCACATTCACGAAAAATTACACTTAAACTACATCATTATTTGAATGTAATGGTGTTTTGCCATGTAATTTGGCACATTAACTAGGCGTCCAATTTTATTGCATCAGCGTTCATAAAAACTCACTACATTTTCTGTTGTTCAAAATAGATTGAACGATAGGAAACGAACTCTTTACTATTCACAATTTTCATCTCGGTTTACATTCGAAATAATGATTTGATGTCAGTGTTACATCTGAGGAGGATGGGAGTGAAAATTGGATCTAAAACAATCGGGTAGACGCGGCGCCGACGCGGCGTGACGGCAATGCGAGCATAACCACGCCTCCGTCTATTGGATGCCTTACTATATCGCAAATGATACATCTTTTAAATATAACCATATAGATAACGACGTACACGCGTAATTGACACGGCACAAACGAATCACTTTACAAGCCAATTGCGTCACAAGTTGTTTTGAAATAGTAGGTATGCAGAATGTTTACTTATTCACATTACGTTGGTTGGAAAAAAAAGAAATTCTGTTCAGTTTAAATTAAGTAAAAAAAAATCAATTATAATTTACTTTATTTGTTCAATAATATATAGACTTAAGTAAGAGCATTATGTTTATAGCGATAGATTTTTTACCAAGTCAAAATTAATAACGGGAGCGATCGACAATAGTATACACACAATAAAGCAGACAAATTGACTGCGAAACAACTCGGCGGTTTAATTCAATACCCCATATGGTGACAGTCGCATGGCACACCTCTTCATTGTTTCTAGGCGGATGTAGATACCGAAAACGATTTATCAAAGATCTCTTCAGTGCGGTCACTTTAAACGCTAGCAAATTTTCAAGAAAACACAAAATTACCAACAAAATGTATTTTCTTTATTATTATCCGCGTGTTTAATAATTTGCTTTAAGGTCTTTGTACTAGGTATTATATTATGAAAAGAGATTAAAATTACAAGAAGCATTGTTAGTGTAACGAGGTGAAGATCGCTTATTAAGTACACTATAAGCTAATAATATTGTAGCTAATGATGGTAGACAGCAGCTATGTTCGCATAGAGAATTATTAACTGTTTACAACGAATGGGTTTTCAGAAACGATGTTTGCAATTTCAATGAACAACAAATGTCACTGTTTACCCAATTTGCATTAAGATGTAAAAATTTCACTTTCGCAAAACACGTTTCGACTTTTGCCATAGAATGTTTAAATAGCTGCTGTTTATAAAAATGTCAAAGAAAATGTAAACGACTTGGACGTTGAAAATGTTATAATTAAAGAAATAGTTGTGGAAGTGTGAGCGAGATACGGTTACACGTCCGACACAGTGCGAGTAGAGACTGAAAATTGTCTTGCGTTTCAATCTAATATGGTTAGTTAAACGAACAAAGAAAAATTATATACAGCAATTAGATATGCGCCATAGGAAATTGACCACGACGGGTGTGGAATAGATACCACGTAACTGTTAGAATCTACCTCTAGTTCAGCTAATAAGATTTGTTGTATAACGGGTGTTACGAGGCGGACGACCGGCAGGGCGAAAACAATTGTGAACGAGACCGGTTCTTTTTTATTCTGAACTGTGCGTTAACGCAAACAGATGCATGCATTCCCGAAAAACAATTCGGCCATAATTTTTAATGAGCCACTTAAGGCAAGGAGGTAAGTAAGGTTTCATTAAGAAACTCTGAAGGCTTTGTCGACAATTGGTTAATAATTGTAGTGAAGAGATTTAACATTTATTTTCATTGTTGTTTTTATCTCTTGGGGTAATTTATTGTAATTATAAAGTACATAATATCTACAACAAATGTTGAAATAATCTATGTCCAATGTTTTAATAGATTAAATCATTAACGGAAACGTCTTTAGCAATGTAACTAAGTCACATTTGGTGCTCGTGTTTGTTTCGACCTAAAACATGTTTTTGGGTGAAGGCTACGCGGAGACTTGCATGCATTATAACAACATTTAGTAGAACGAATGAATCAATCATTTACAATTAATCATGTTCTTAGGTGTGTGGTCATCGGTGAAATCAATTTGAGACGTGAATGCAGTTTTGTTATTTAATTTTCTACCGGTAACTGAAGTTCAGAATAGAGCCGTAAGCGAGCGGTAACTTTTACCTGGGTTACGTAAGTCTGCCAGGTGTAATTTATTATCGGCACCATTGCGAGCTTTCGTAATACAACTAAGCTAGAACTGTTCATGCTTTACACTTTGTCTACTTGTCTTCACAGCGTAAATATCTGAATAAACAGCATGTGGCACTTCATCGATGTTGTCTTCGTTTCACTTTTACGGTGATCACACAAATCATGATAAGTCTATTGATATGCAGTTTAACTTGTTCAATATGATAATAATAATAGCGTTAAAATCTCGTAAACATGAGAGAAAGTAATGAAACGTCACGATTTGCAAGTAATAATTTTTTTGCGTTCACCGGCTGTTCATTAAGTAGGTACGATTCGTTAAATTTGATTGATAGTTAAATTGATCAAGTACACGAAATAGCTTTGAGGTTTTTAAGAATCGAAAATGTCTATGACGTACATTGGAATGTTCAGTGAATTTATGTCCCAATTTAGGTTTATAAAATTACAAAATATGACAAAGGTTAATTATACATATGTAGGTTATTTATAAAATTTTATTATTTTCAAAAGTAAACAAACTTTGATTATACAAAGAGAGACGGCATAATTAAGCAATGGAAAAACATCTACAGTAATTGTTTCAAAGGTTCGCGTCTTTGTGACAAATAACAATCACTAATCGGTGGATGAAATATTTTATAGCTACTGCGTTTCGTTTATCAGGTGTTTTCACACTGCAATACAGTTATGGCAATGTGACATTGCAACTGTGATTGGATGCAGAAATGTTATTGTCTCATTAATCGAAAGCACATCGTTATCGGGCCAACATTATGTCGTGTCAAACGGGTTACCGCACGTCAGTGATATCAATTGCTTATTAACACCGCTACAGTCAATATTCCTTACATCACCTTTCTAATATTAATATTGTTAAGATACGTGTGTAAACTATTCATAATTATATTTATATATAATAATCAAGTTTTGTTCAAACATACTACTGATATTCACTTTGACTTTACCAAATTCATTTCATGAGTATATCAATAGGTAGGCAATATTTTCTGAATATTCTTATCGAATCTGCAGCAAACATAATAAAATATGAACAGAGATGACTTCCTATAACTGTATCGAAAGTAGATGATGAACACTTCTCTAGTGACTTTCCTTTCTCTAAAGGAAAAACAACATTAACACGTCCGTTGTGCAGAAACTCTTGTAATGGATTTGAATGCGAGTTGTAACATTTATTAAAAAATACGTGAAGACCAGAATTTTTATAAGAATAATCCCAGATGCTGCTTGGTATGCCTTATAAAAAAAGTAAATTTATTCAAGTTTTTATTCGATGTACTTTATATTTTGGATGTATTTACCAACGGCGTCGTTGTATATTACAGATATTGATTGAAATGCAAAAACATGTAGAAATCGACGATCAACATACGGTATGCCAAACCACATCACCTTGACGTCAATATTAGCGACCGATAAATGATATTTACACAATATGCAATTGCTAAGAGTATGGAAAATGGACAGTAATTATCCCTACTAATATTTAAATGCGAAAGTGCATTCCTTTATTTCTCTTCCTTTCATATCGCAACGAAGCGATTAAATGGTATGAATTGTCAAGGCAAGAGAGTGACTTAGGCTTCTTTTACTGTGATAAATATCTCATACTCACGGGAAGATTATAAATTGATATGTATTTGAATCACATCAAGTTTAATAAGTTTCTATAGTTACATTGAAATGTGTCATCTACGAGATGCCGCTTTCTGTAAAGTTCCTTTGACCACAATGGCCATGCTGCGGGTAACAGATAAGTTAAATTACAAGTTAATTTTCTAAGAAATATACGATAATATTTTTTAGCAATTTTCAATACGTATACACGAATATGTTTCTAATGTTTTAATTTAGGACAAAAAATGTACAGCTTAGCTGTTGTAATATTTTAGACGTTAAATGCCAAAAGTGCATTTATGTTTTTAACATTTGCAAATTGATTTAGCTTTTATTATCAAAGATTATACGTATATAGCAATCAATAGAGTGCTTTTAGATTATACTCTTTCATATGATTAGACTCGTTGAGTTAAGCGCGATTGAGGCAATGGCCATCGCCGCATTGTCCTTAAAGGTCGAGTGGTGCTGGTGCTAAGGTCGCTTGTTCAAACTGCCTTCATTAAATTTTGTAGACAGCTACCTACCAAATGATTGTTTAAAAAAATGTGAGCTCGGTCTTGTTTATAGAAAGGAAGTGATGGCATTAAAAGTGAAAGTTATGTAGGCTACGCATAGCCGATTTTTCTATAAACACAATTTTGTGACCTTTTCCGCGACGCGAAGAATTTATCGCGCTGATATGCAAGCGTTTAGGATTGGACGAATCGTTCGTGAAATGTTAGTGGTGAGGTGTGATCCACAGGTCAATATCGGATAGTAATGTGAGCACTACTGTGCGCAGTGCGAAGTGAAAGTGAACAGCGCGCACGTACAAGCCGCAGTCCCAATAAGACGACACCGTCGTCCGCATACCTCAGCAATTACCACTAGGAAATCAGCACGGTTCCGCCGCTCCCAGCACCCTCGCAAACACGATTTGTTACATCAAACGTCTCCATGCGTTATACAATGATAATAATTTTTGTCGGAGTGCCTAATATGAGACCCAAAAAGGCCTATCCGAATTCGAGCAGAATTTAACGATGATCTCAATTCGCTTTCGAATGTCTTAGTTTTTAATAGGTCAACTAATTTTGGAAACTATGAAGGCATTTGTATCTACAAAGTCAAAATGTACGATGTACGTAAAGACATTATAATTCACATTTACAAATGTCACTATTAGAAGAAATTTACATTGATTTAATGAAAGAATATTAACAATATAATTACCATTAAGAATACATATTTAAACGTACATTAAAGCTTATTACAATTTCTTAAAACTCGCATTTCATATGAAAATTTACAATTTTTAAGAAATCTCAGTTAAATATTTCTCTAAACCGAAGTAACATAGATATTTGCCAAACAGAAATGTGTAAATTAATTGTGTCTATAGCTAGATCACCGAACAAGTTTATAAAAAGATACGGGCGTTAGTTAAATACCGTGTAACTGTTATTTTACTGCTAAAACATCGGTGATTTAAAATAGTGTGCCGAAATTCGCCTCCATTTAAAGCCGATATTATAAACATTATAAGTAGAACAGAAGACAATTCTTAAATCTATATATATGTCGAAAAGAAATTTTATCAATAAACGCTTGACCAATCCTGAATAACGTACAACCATAATATGAGGTACAATACAAAAAATTTAGATAAGGGCCTTATAGTCATTAAAATGGACCCTTACATTTAATCATAAATTGTTTTATTAGGTCCTTAGAGACACTTCTATATTAGTTGGCAATGAGTACAGAAAACGATTAGTAACAATCATTTAGATTGTAGTAAATGTAAGAATCATAAATATTTATATTGAAATCGCTAACGCTATTAGTATCCTCGATATACATATAGCAAATGTCGCAACTGGGTTGTTTCTGTGGCGTAGGTATATACCTACCAACAATACATTTATCGATGTTGTTAACTGTGAATTCTTTACGTTTATTACACATTAGTTGTTGTTACGACGCCAACAAATTTGAATGAACACAAGTTTTTAAACTTGTTGTCTCTATACTTATGTTTGAACACGATACATTGCGTTTCAGATAATATACCTATATTAACGATGAAGTTAAAATATAACAATTATGCACATTGTTGATAACATTACTCCTTTTATCTATAACTTTACATCACTTCACCTTACACCTACGAACATAACCTTAGTAAACGAGTTACAATAATCACTATGATTTCATTTTTAAATGTAAAACATGAATTGATAAGTAATATTTGTTCAAAAAACGTTTGAAAAAATATCGATGCTTATTTACTAGAGTTTAGAACTGTTTACATAAACAGCAGTTTCTAATTATTGAATAATCTAAGAATACAACAAACATCTAAACTAACTTGTTTGATGCATTTAATCATTCATCAACTCATTAACATCTAACAATAGCTATTCAAACCCCTATGAGCAGTATGCCATTTATTTGTTTTGCACGTTGCTTCTTTGATTTTTCCACTAGGAATAAAAGAAATCTCAAACCTACCGTTCGATCTACATTGACCTCTTCTATCGGAGGAAAGTTAATAAATCGGGTTCTTTGTAAATTGGTTAACATAAATCGTCCTTGTCGCTAATGTAAACACCATTGTTTGATCACGTGTGCCCGCTGCCCATTATAATCAGATGAAGTTAGCTTAAGCCACCTATGTATGTATCGGACTTCGCTAACAATGACATTATTGAGAGGTACATGAGTGAGCCATGATTCAATAGAAATTCATTAAAACTAAATACACCTTAATTTCTTGTTTCATACGAATTTTGTTAATACATTTTAAAAAAATATTCATTTAAGTATATATAATTCATTTTGTTTAATTTCTTTAGCCGAGAATAAGTAAGCTTTGTTGTTTCCAATGAAATAAAAAGTTGTAGATAAATTTTGTCATTCTCCTACTTTTTTAACATCTATCACGTTAGCACGTATATTATTAAGGTTTGATTAATGTCATAAATACCTATACAATGTCCCTTGTACCGAAGGGATTACCTAATTATTACCTTCCGACATATGTAATGCTGAGCTAAATGCGGGTAGCAGTAAATTCAAATACTCGTTCATGTGCATAATAAAAGCGATCCTGTTTTCAAGGTTTGCAATAACGGGTCCGCAAAGTAATGGTGTAAATAAAGCGACTCCTCAGGACAACGACCCGCGTGTATCAAATTGTATTCAAGCAACATTAATAATAATGTACCAACCATTGGTTCACACTGTATTGGGTTCATCGTACAGATTACTAGATGATTCATTAGATTGCATAGATAACAATTGCATGCGAGGTTTATGTGTATTTTTTAAAGTAATCTTCTTTCCTGATATAATGTCTATATTTAAAAAAACAATTCCTTTTACGATTAGAAAATCATTATACCTAGAATTTACACAAAATAATTATTTATTGTTTATGTTGGGCTGTTTATTTATATTATTATAAACAATCGATTTTCCTCCAATGGTATTTCACTTATTACCTATTTTACATTTTGTTAATCCACTATACAAAGCGTATAAGGTTTACATTTGCTTGATCCTCTGCGTTCTTGATAATATCTACTGCCGCTGTTATAATTATTTTTTTAGAATTCTTAAAAATTATACAACAGCGGATATAATTATGATGAACAATCATAAAGCGTATTGTAAAGTTTAATTAAAGATAATTATAATACTTATGAGGATTGCAATTTTTTTCATTAAAGGATTATTAGCAGTTCATCGTCATCCAGGAATCAAAAAGAAAGATAAATGCAATGATATTTTACGACAAATATATGTACCGATTTTTTTAGCGAAAAAACAATTTGATAGCAAGTAGCGAGTAATTGAACGGGCGAGACGGGGCTTTACGGTAGGGTAAAGTACCGCGGGAGTAACGAGTGTTTTAGTAGGGGACAACGGCCGTCGCACCTGGGGAGGTGCAATCGCATGCTCGCTAGGCGACTGGAACTGTTGCTATTTTTACACCCTCCACTCGTATCTTATTTACTATTCTGGTCTCGCGACTCATTGAATTGTGGTTATTATGTGCAAGTTGGATATATGCCAGCGTCTCGGACCTAACACACCGATACCGAGATATTCGAGGAATGATATTATGATGGTAAAGTGGTTCGCAGAAAATTATCTCGGCTGTGTTCACGGGGCTTTTTTCGAACAAAGTCAAGGATGCTGATGCTCGATTGTGAATCGAGCGCGTGTATTGTGTATCGTTGTGTTAAATGTATTATATCGAATCGGTTTGTCGGGGGTCATTTACATATGATATGGACAAGTGGCAACGAACAACAAGAGAGGAGATCACGTCAAACCGGCAAGCGAGGGACGGTGGCAACTAAACCGGTCGACGGCGCCGTCCGTCCGACAGGGGACAGCTCGAGGATTATCGCCGTGTAAACAATATTGCATTAGTTACGTTTTTTGTGTTATCGCTTAATCATCATCATTCACGTAAAATGATCGCTCTGTACGGTCGGTAAATAAACGCACACTTTCTAAAGAATCAAATAAGTCATTCAGAAAAAAACGTTGCGACATTACATAGTACCTCGATAAAAAAAATAAAAAAAAAACTTGAGCGCGTTCGGGTAAAAAAATGGTTCATTGAAGAATTAAATTCAAAATAGATTGAGGTGATTCAACGACGATTTGGGTTTAATTTGCTTTTCGAAATTTTAGATAAAAACTGTTCGTAGAGCAACCGCAACGTAAAGCAGCAAAACGAAATCGGTAAAGTGGGTCATCATATAATTTCGCAAGCGTATCGAGTGCCGCAAGCGTTAACTGGTACGCCAGAGGCAAGTCAAGGCCCGCTGGCGACGTCCACGACTCCTGCTTCGATATTTGAACCTTCTTTGAGTGATGATAATTAATCATCGCATACCTGATTATCTTGCGCCCTATTAATTACGAACATGCTGGCCTTTTAATTAATTTAAATAATACTAATTATTCGAAGCATGTCGACACTGATATTTCTATATGTTTCTGTAGATACGTCTTTAATATGATATTTCTTTACTTCTTTAATGTACGATGCGTGTATAAAATAACAAATTCATAACGTATATCAAATTTCAAAATGTCAACCATTATACATATAACCAACGTATTTTTTATTTTATAACAAATCGAGGCAAATTTCACAATTTCTTATTTATTAAACAATAATTCATATTGTAAATTAAACATTGTTAATAAAACGAGTATCCACATATTGTGTAGAATGTCCAAAGGTCTTAGTTAATGCAAGATCTTAGTATATTATGTGCAACAAGTGACTCGTAATTATAGGCATTGCTCAATTTATTTCCTAATAACGTACGTATGATAAGGTCATACAATTATGTAAACTTCATGGATGAGTACGTGCCATTATTATATCATCATAAAGTTAATACACATAAAAATATAACGACATAAGGAAGTATGTTACAAAAAAAAACATCAACTTACCCCCTCATTTCCGGGTAGGAACTGTATTTTAGGTTTAGCCAACCTGTCCTGTAACAAAAACAAGTATTGTTAATGCCTTCTGCGCTAGAATTACCTGAATAGGTAACAATTTCATCAAGAACGTACCATAGTTATTTCTACTATATAAAAATAAGTCGGGTTTTCCTTCCTGACGCTATAACTCCAGAACGCACGAACCGATTTCCACGGTTTTGCATTCGTTGGAAAGGTCTCGGGCGCCGTGAGGTTTATGGCAAATAAAATTCAGGAAAAATTTCAACTGAAAAGCCGGAAAATGATTTTTCACATACAACCATCTGGTGGCGAAACGGAGTTCGCCTGGTTTGCTAGTAATTCATATACTTGTATCAATATAAAGCCTAATCACTTTCATATTAACAAAATTTCGAGTAAACAAATAAGAAAACTTCCATAGTAATAATGACAATTTAAACTACTTTAATTTCTTAAACATGAAACTAATTGTAACCAAAATGAATTAACTGATAACGAGACAAATTGAATTACTTACTAATAATTGTGATTTGTATCTTAGAGGAAACATAAAATAAACGCAGTCTTTTAAATAAATGCAATATATCTCGCCCATTAACGCATCAATTTCGAAATTTATACAAATTATACATTATAAATACATTAAAACCAATTGCCAGTATTTGATTTTGATCTTGAAATATTTTTGTTGTGTTAGTCTGAATATAAATATCAGTCTTACTAAATAATTCCCATTAGATATCTAAATCCCATAGACAAAACTAATAATACAAAATTTTTATTTTCAATTTTGAGTTTGTTTTATTAAACGCGAGGGTCAAAAACTGATAGACCTGTTAAATAAGTTTTCTGACGATCCGATACGATGACGACGACGATAGGATTGTACGTGATCCCTGAGTACTATATAATGTAACACAAGCGAAGCCGGGGCGAACCGCGGGGTATCAATGCAAAATCCATATTCTAACATTGTTTACTATCACATAGCGAAAAGAAACGAAATCATGTACGCCATAAATGATTTTCATGTATTTTAGTAAATACAGTATTAAAAATTATAACAGCGACAGTAGAATACATATAGAATTACTCTTTAATAGTTTATTATGATCGTTGCTTCGTGGTATTCAAACAACGTTTCAAAATACCTGTAGGTACATTATAACCTTTAGTTGCGGGGAAAACCAAGTTACACTCCAACGTCAATCTGATGCATCAATTATTATTATCATAATTTCTATGAAGACCGTACCATTCAGGTCCTCTTGAATTATTCTCCTCGGAATTCATTCGAATAGGATCCAGGAAATAGCTAGTATTATATTGAAATTGTGATTACCTACTCACGTTTTAAACAATGATTTGAAGTTTAAAATATACTGCAGATATCTTACAAATATAATAATTAATCTATACAATAGTTTGTAAGACCGTCTTCGTTTTCAGTTTGCAATTAAATTTTAAGTTGAAATGAAGTATCTAACGGGAATTGATTTTATTCATCTACTAGCTGACCCGGCAAACGCTGTGCTGCCTTACTCTTATCATTTGGGGGTATAAAAAATAGATGTTGGCCGATTCTCAGACCTACCCGGTATGCACACAAATTTTCATGTAAATCGTTCCAGCCATTTCGAAGGAGTATGGTAACAAAAATTGTGACATGAGAATTTTATATATATAGAGAAGAGATATTAATACTAAATAGCTGTAAAACGTCACTTGAATATCTTCGACTGATTAGTCCGTTTTGACATCAAGTATGCAACATAATAAATGAACCGGAGATAAAGTCAGTATGTATAAAGCATATAACAAATGAATTTTTCAAAGTTTCAGACAGCCATAAAACATCCTAGTATGGACAGTGGAAAATACAATGACGCAATAATGCTATTGCAGGGGACGCCTTCAATGCTCAATACTTATTGATAACGGTATGAGTCACAATGAGATTTCATACATTTTGGTTTCAACACAGAATGCAATTTGCTTTTTCACAATATTATATATATATATATATATATACACATTGTAAGTATATATTGAGATATTTCTAATTCGATGCAGATTTTACCTTAACTGCCTATAGCAGTCGCAAACAGCATGTTAGATGTGTTTAAACAATACATGGAGAGAGGAGAGGGAGAGAAAAGGCCATTGGCAGGCCAATTTTAAGAAGATCTTAGAGGCTTATAAAGTCTGTGAATCGGTAAATCTAACCTTGGTCAATTGTAAGTTAGATAGTGTGCAATTAATAGCCTAGCAAGACTATGAACATATTTTAATCTAATATGTTGACCCTCTATTTTGTCAAGATAAGGCCATAAAGTTCTGATTTAAACTAAGTAGCAATGAAGGTTAAATCTCATGCAGCTGTGCGAAACGCGGAAGTGTTCATGCGATAATTTTCCGAAGAAAATAAAACAAATCATCCATTTACTTATAATTGGAAGATTAGAAGTCAAACGAGTTGGGTAACGAGCCTGATTTGCCACAATAACTAAGTGTCTGCGAGTCGCCGTTGCACAACAAGCGATGGTCGAATGCGAGAAACACAACTAGGCTGGGCGGCCGGCAGCGCCGATGATGTAAACTTAAAAATTGCTTTAGTTACTTACTTAACAACCGAGCTCAATGTGAAATTTAGTTTCATCGCTGCTTTTACAAGTGGGGATGACCCGGAACTAGCATTCATGGCCATAACTCTTACGTAACTTTATGTCTACCTTCAGACTGAATACTAACAATACGTATTAAAAATAAACAATTAATTGTAAGTAATTTTAACAAGTTCATTTTCATCATATATGTATATAACATCAATAGCATTAAATTTATCCAAACTGAATCGTGATCTTAAAAACATTTAAATAAGAATTGAAACCAGTCGCGAATGCCGAACCGGTCGGAGTGGCAAGGTCGTGGTAAATAATGTTATTCCAATTATTAAAAAAATTAAATGAACACAAATTTACTTTATGCCTGGATAAAATTAAATAAATCTATTTCAACAATATTTCACTTTAAAGAAGATATATCATATCTAATAATGTACGGGGAACTCGTTTCGAGTTCGAATGTTATTAATCGTGTGTATTAAATAAAAATATTGTTTGTTAATAAATGGCAAATTTAATAACGTTATTCCTTACACAGTTTCTTCGTTAATCAATTAACAAAATATTACCACGAAATATTGTATATGGCGTTGTTATGCTTTTACATATTTGAGTTTCCTTAACTAACTAACATTTAATTGTTTTTGCGTAACATATATTCAGTTTTATTTTATTTGTAACAACGTGAATACGGCTTATTATAATATAGAATAGATATCCAAATATCACTAGATGTTTTGTACAAACCAATACGCAATATCGAACCATACAAGTGTTTATTATGATGTTATTATTGCTCATTTTATCTTTTAAAAATACCAAGTAATATTGGCCTTGGTTAGAATAGCTACGTGTAGGTATAGTGAAGCAATATAATAAGCGTTCAAATTGACCTCAGTGGAACATACCTGTGACCTTTTGGAAAAAAGCTCTGCTACTTAAGAAGACCCTAAATAGCTAAAATAGAGCCCTGAACTTACGGACTCAATCTTGATTACGATCTTCGTTACTTTTAACTATCTTCTGTGCACTTTTATGCCGTAATTCTTTGTTCAATATTCGCGACCTTATTACAGGCCCGTGATTCATGATAATATATGTATTGATTTATTTTTCCATTTAGTTTTTAAAGGAAAATCGTAAATAGAGATGCTAATAAAGACTTGTGAAAAAACCATTGCTTTCATGTTTGTATTGTCAGATTGGAATTCGCGTTCTTTACGTGTCAAAACATGTTGAATAAAAATGCGAATTAACAATTCCTTGCTGGAGGTCAGCTGTAGGCATAGGTGATTTGTCAAGATAAGAAAGTATAAAATTGCAAGGCGGAGTCCAAAACCGTTGTACGAAACACGGTCCGAATGCCGACATACATTTTTAGTGGAGGTTGGTAGCGACTGGATGGAAGTTGCACGTTTTTCTTATTTATTCGACAGAGAAAGTGTATGACGATCTCATACCTGACTATTGCAACACAAATAAGCCAACCATCAAAGGATTTAAGTAAAGACATCAATGACATCAGTATTAAACTATTTGGGTAATTTGGCCGACTTTGAATATCGTGTCCATTCAGTTTTCAACTTTTTTTAAGAATCCAACCCGTCTTCAGGAAATTTGTGCGCGTACAATTTCACAAACTTCCAATTGTTACTTACTTGTTAAGTCTTTCAAGTTTAACTCATAAAAAAGCTGTACAACAACATCAATAACGTCTATAAATTTATGTCAACTTTGGAGGTAACCGACAAACAATTTGAAATAATGTTCAAATGATCGGTTCTACCTGGGGTACAATATTAGAAAATGCGTACTCAAAAAGCTGTCGTCCTCGCCGCTAGCGTGCTACCGCTGCGTAAATTTATCAATTGAAGTCAATGTCAGTTAATCGTATTATTATTCAATTCGTTATAAAAAACATAACACTTGTGTCGAAATGGATACTAAAGATTTGGCAACATGAGAATTTTGCGTGTCTCAATTAACATCCATAATCAAATTTTCATACAAAGAAAATAAAATCAGATTGATTGCAAGGCTATGATTGGATCCATACATATTTTAAAAAATAAAAGTTAAACCAATTTACTAAATTAAGGAATCGATTCTTATAAACAAACTACATTAATAGAAATATTAACTAAGCTGTAAATTTAATTTTATTTGACAAATGTTTAATGTTAGTTAATAATTTATGTTGAAATTTTTTACAGACAAAAAAAAATATGGCGCACGTTCTCCTTACCACACTGTAACTGCCACATTTCTTATTTTTTGTGTGCCGTTGTGAAAAAATAAAATCTAAATAGATGATTTATAAGCAATTCCAACACTCTCTAGGTCACGCAAGCGAAGCTTGTACGCTTTTGCATGCTAGTATGAACGTTAGTTTAGGTGTGTATCTCTTACTATCACCAGTCTCTATTTAAAATTGATTATTGTTTTTATAAACATCTGCATAAATATTTATGAGTGCATTTATTTGATAAAACATAGCATTCTCTACAATTATTACCATAAGATCGGTGTCCCATACCCGCACCCCAAATCTTCTGTCCTTATCTAACCTTATTGTCATTTTTGACATCGCTTTCTGTAACGACACATTTTGTTGCTGTCGATTTGAATTTTGTCCACTATTGGATTTAATAATGAATGTGTTTTATTAAATGTTTCTATTCGTTCTTAAGCTATCATTACGTCAAGCGCAGCAAGAATTGCACAGATTGTCTGACATTTTGCAAACAGGTTTCGTTATACTATAAATAATACAGGTGTATAATCTAGGTATTGATTGAATTAAGGCTTAAAACACAATTTTAACGTAAAATAACCTTTACTATTTATTATTATTGAACTTACATAACATCTGAAGTTAATGTTAAATCTAATGTTAATGTTTGTAGTAGGTATTCATTTTGGTTAATACCGTAAGACCCAGAGGATATGTTTTAAAATGAGTTATGGGTGAATAACCAAAGAGAACAGCACATATGTTAAGGAGGGTCGACCAGGTGGCAAGAATTAGGGGGGAGAGGGTGCGTCGACCCCAGACTCTAACCACTCGCTAGGTATCGCCATTCCCTAAGCTACTCCCGAAGTCCTTTAATACAACTTTTTGTGATCCGACTGAAGGGATTGGAGACGTGTATTATAAAATACGCATATGGAAATAAATGTCAATCTATTTAATCTCTACACACTGTACATCTTGTCAGCTTGAAATAAGAACGAAATGTAAAATGTACTGTAGTCCGCTATATTACAGCAATTCCACGAGTTCAAGCTTGAAGAAAACGCATTTATTATATATTTCCGCTGCATAAGGATTTCTCATTATTTAAAAAGTAATTTACTTACGATTTATGACTAGCTTAATATAAATTGCATGCTATAAATTTGCTGTTATAAAAGCCATAGCGGTGACAGGTTGCTTTTACATTATCTAATATGTTGTAACATATCCTTGTTTTATATGAGCCAACTCGGCGACTGCAAAAATTATAATAAATTCCTATTGTCTAGTATATCTATAATTAAAAATCAACATATCAATAAATACTAATGACCCAGCAATAAAACCAAGAAGCAATTACGTCAAAAGAAAAAAAAAAGCACTCGTCAATTGTTTTTATCATTTCTCAACAAAGTGGACATAAAACTATTCAATGTCGTTACAAAAGTGATTCACAACTTTCAATGGGCGTTATGGGCAAGAAAAAAAGGCCAGGTGGCACGTTCACGAAACGGTAACGAAAAAACTGAAGTCAGTCTAAAAGGCAACATATTGGGAAATTTGAATCTAAAAGCATTGCGTTCAGAGTTTATATTTGCAAAGCAGATCACTGGTATTGGTTCCCCTAATCTAAGCGCTGCAAGGCCTATCGCTGTGAAAACACGTGCAATGGACAAGGAATCTGTCAGGTGGTGAACCAGCTTTGCGGACTTGTGCTATGAACTATATTGTTTATATTGCCAACTCGCCGGATTTGGGTTTTTTTTTGGACAAAATCAGTAATACCATCTGCTGTGCCAGGTACTTTTATAAGCTTTAATAATAAGGACAAGTAACGATGTAAGGTTGAACATGACGTCAGTTACTTCGAAATTCTTTAGAAATCACATCTTACTTTAATTCACTGGGTTTGAAACATGCTTCAACATATTATTTCATAAAAATGACTATTATTGTACTGTTGAAACCACCACTAATTTTATTTATCAAATCTACATAATACAAAATACGAGCGATCTTCATTATTTAACAATAAATTGTTAAAGCTTCACAAAGTGTGTTAATTTCCCAAAATTGCAATTGTTCAATTTATCAATGTTATGTCCACGCATCAATATTAAAAGTAAGCCAAGAGAAATGGCCTAGAACCATCGGGCGCCGTGGATGTTAATGATTTCCTGTGGGCCTCGTTAACAGCGACCAGCGACCTGCGATGTTGACATTTGTCACGTGCTTCGACCGCTTACTTATTGGCATATAATTATTGAACAAATATAAATTACGATGATAACTACGCTTCTTAGTTCTAAATGGGTTCCATTGCACTGTATTTCACAATTTTGTTGTGTTCTAATTAAGAGAGCATAATATTGAAACTTGATGATTGAAGCTTTTAATACATCCATGTATTAAGTCAGCTTCCCTTCAATAAATGCGTAGGTAATTATTTGTGCATGTCAATTTAAATTTTATCATTATCTTATCATTCAAACGCTACTTTTCACGCACTGGTATTAGTATCGTAGAATAATTTTGACAATCGTGATACGAATATAACGATATCTGTACGTTGTTTTCATTTAAAAGTATATTTATTTATAGCCTTCGAACGAATCGAACCCAGGACCCCTCAGTTCTACGCTCACGCGTTAACCACTGTGCCAAGGGGGAAGTCACATTACAATAGGTGAAACCTAATAAGAAATGTTTTCGTTGTTTTACCCCGTCCGTTAATTTAACACTGTTTTAATTAAAACTCAACCTTGGACGGAAAAGTCAATGAAATTTGTAGATATTATTGTTTACCGAATAAAATGGCGAAATTTTTTCAAGTCCAGTCGCTCAAAACGCTTGTTTGCGTACCTACTCCGATCTTTGATCCTTTAATTACTTTGTAATTCATTTCCAATTTTAGTCCACGCATTTCTTTATTGAAATACTGTTTTTAGATTTTATCTGTATTGAATTTAACTGATTAGCTTTGAATACATTGGTTAAATGTTTTTTATTCAAAATAAATATGTGGTTAAATAATTATGTGATACCTAAATAGGTATCTATCTATACATAACATAATAATACAGTAGGTAAGCAGACTATTTCTGCAAACAAAATATATTAAGAAAAACGAGCAACTAGTAATGCATACCGCATTTTGGATGTTATACTCCAAACTCAAAATGTATGTGCGTCCTTGACGTAAAAATCACTAGGTCTATTTTTTAATATTTTTTTAATTGTGATAGATCAATATTATGTTTAACTTTTATTCTACATTTTACTCAAACAAAAAGTAGGGACGGCTCCCCCAGTTAGATGTATAGATCTATACATCTCATCACAACTGTTATCGTCCACGTGAGCCAAGCCAGTTGATAATATATGTGGACCACATGTATATTTATATTTTTACTTAACTGACTTTAAAAAGATTTTTACATTTCTCGGTTTCCATCGTTCTCCTTTTGCTTTTATTCAGATAATTGCGTAGGTATTCAAGTTAAATAACCAAATAGAATTTGAAAGTAAAGTCCAATGTTTTTTTTACGATGATAAACTTAGTTGCCTATGCAATGGCTTTATACATTTAAGTTAAAGCTCTCCTTTTCTTAATAGCAGACACATTTTGATAATCACGCTCTAGTTGGCAGACGAAATGCGAAAAGAGCTTCATACGAATAGACCACCATTATAAATTATGTAACTAAACGAGTGTAACATGCAAAATTGTATTTCTATCTTATGCAATAATGGAATTCTTAAGGAAACATGAGAGTAAATAATCAATAAATATACAAGGAATAAATTGATACAATTATAGCGATTAAATGAAGAGTAATATTCAACTAAATAAATTAAATTTGTGTATTGTAAATATTTTATTATGTAGTATTACTTTCACCACGCCCCAACATTGTCATTGCGACGGTGCGCCCGATTCGCTTATCCGTACAGTTTGCGAAATAGCCTACTCGACACGCGCCGAACGTTTACGACTAAGGAATAGAAATATTTTAATAGTCACCAGTGTTTACCGTAAGAGGACATTTTGTATTCAGCGGCCGGAAATTGACGGAACTGATACATAGATATTGAATAGTGCGGCTCAGAGGGAGACGACTTTTGAGCAGGTCAATAAGCCCAAACATTACTACATCTACGCATTTGAATAAGTCGCTGAATGTTTCTTTTTGTCTCAAAAACACTTACTTATTCTAAATTTTATTCAATCAAATAGAGGTTATATTAAGAAACGCAAAACTTTCTAAAAATTATTGGATGTTTGTAAATTTTTCATGCGAAAACAGCTCGACGCATTTTGATGATACTCGGCAATGATGTAAGCATATATCTGAATAAAAACAAGCTCAAGAAAAATTTGTTTTTGCTCGCGAATTTGTCCGCAAACCATTTGGCCAGGCTAGTTTGATTTAAAACTAATGTTACTTATTAGTAATTTTTTATTGTTATTTGAAACAATTTTTTCAGTAAAGTTACTTAATATATTCATGGACATAAATAACAGTTAATTAAAATTATAGAATAGATTATACGAAAAAGAATAGCAGTGGAAAATGTTGTCAAAAATGTAAAAAAATATATACATAGGATACCACTTTATTCAAATAATTATTGGAAAACAGTGTCTTTTTTGCAATACTACAAATTCTGTATCATGACTAGCAATAGTATTATGAATTTTGCTTGATTTTGATAAAAGAAATACAATTATCTAATCAGATAAATGTCCAGTACTGTTTACTTTATGTATATGATCAGGCAAATTATTTTACAATATTAAAACATATGCTTAATGTCATGTGCTTCATAAATAAATGCAATACCTATATCCAATTAAGTAATTACTCTAAATGAATCTATGAACTAATTAGTTTTGGTCAATATCAAGGCAAATTTCTTAAAATAGACCATATACCACTAAAATACTATGGGAGTAACTAATAATACATCTTTTAGTTTTAAAAGGATCTAAGAAAACATATAATTTATGAAATTATAAATGTTCACTTACAGTCTATAGCTTTCAAAGAACATTCTAGAAAATGAAGAAAGCTGTATTTTTTGGCTTTGTAACTCGTATAAGTCCTGGGTTAAATACCTATTGCTGTGATTATTTAGTGTTTGTTAGAAAAATGTTGTCATTTTCAAATCTGGAGTGGTACCTTCTGAACAGTTATGTTGGTGACCTTTTATGTAGAATTTTGTATCAATTGAATATTTAGGGACTGTGTAACATCTAGTGTATTGTCACATCAACATTACGGAAATGCAAAGATTATTCTTAAGATAACAATGTCATAATAAACATACATAATCAACATAAATTTGTTAGGAAGTATATATTTATTGCTATCTAAATCTAGTTGATAGATTTCTTTCTTTAATAGAAATTCATTTTCAATCATTAAGCATTCGATCATAATTTTAATCAATACCAAAAAAGATGAAAATACTAAAACTTCAATTCAAAGTATCTGCGATAGATAGCGAACATTTGTGTTTTAAACAAAGTTATAATTTTCTTCCGAACATTCTACACAATGTTGATTTATGAATAATTAATATACTTAAACAAACCATCATGTTTTATAATGAGATTTAAAGTCATGATAATCATGCCAAACCAAAGAAATGAATTCATTAGTAAATATTTACTATAAAAAAATTGCAAATGTTACAATTTAAGAAAAAAATACAAGAATAGGCTTTGATTGCAACAATAACCAATATTATTAAAGAAATCTTCATTAAAATAAAGTATAAAAACAGAGATATACCTGCTTTATGGCAAAAATAAGAGAACTGAACTTATGAATATTAACCCAAATTATTTAGTCAGCTATAAAACTTGAAATCAAAACAAGACATTGATAAGGATACTGTCCTATTAATATAATGTGAAAATTTGTCAGAATGTATTGATGTATGGTATACAAAGAGTGATTTGATTGGTTATACCAATCATGAAAAATAATAATTATTTTATTTTATTTGCTTCAAATATAGATTGAAGTTGGAATAAGTACATGGGCTGATTTTATATACTTGCATGATAATGCAAGTAATGCCATAGGATCAACCTGGAGTAGAATGTGATTAAATATATTATACAGTTTCATCATCAATACCATAACTGTAACTTGTGATAATCTAGAGAGTTTTTTATAGTGAAAGTTTTGCAAATGTGTTGTATACTTTGAAAAATACATTTAAAGAATTGTTATGTATTATGGTCTGCGTATTCTTTTATTTAAAATATCTTTAGAGAATGTGATTCATGCAACGCCATCTAGTTTCATAATGTGCAGAGTTTGTACTATGACCAGAAGATAAATGATAAACATGTTAAATAAATAAATTTTTTGTAAGGCATCAAGTTGATGAATTAATTTTAATATTTAGTGATAACTTGAAAATATTTTATTTATTCAAAGACTTCAAATTTCTACCAAAATCAATTCCAAGCAAACTGAACATTTTTCTTATTTGTATTTATTTCATTGGAACATATATTTGTATGACTATTGCACTGATGTATATTATTAAGTAAATAAATTAGTTCATAACAAAAAAAGTTTTCTTAGTCTTTTGATAAAAAGCTAAAATTTTGTTTTATTTAATTTAAAGAACTCAAAATTAATTCTAACTGTAATTTTAATGAAAAGATTACTTTCTTTATTAGCAAGAGCAAGGTATAAGTATCTATTTTCTAAGACTATTACATTTGCAAAACAAGTTAAGCTACTGTAATACCACATTATTGTTCTCACTTTACAAATCCAATACATATTTAAAATAGAAAGACACTGTCTTAATCCTACATGTCAAATTACCATACAATATAATAATATTAAGGAAAGGTTATTTTTTTATACTATTTTGCGTTAACCACTTAATGAATTCTTTCAGGGCTTTACATGATCAATTTGAATATCTATTTGATATCTGTAAAACCATTTTTTTTTCAAATATTTACCGTAATATTTTTACTTCAAAGAAATTATCAGTCAATTGTTTTTATCACGAAAAACGATCATATCCTTGCCCAACGACGCTCTAATTTCGATACTAGGAGATGTAAGAGATATCGAGGTAAATATAAATTACATTGACAATAACTTAGAAGTCTCTAAATATAGACATGAAATGTAAATCTGTGAAAATAACAGAGCAAAATTTCTACATGTTGACGTGGCGTGACATTGTAGAGAACATACCTGTCGCGAGGCTATCTACACAAACTAGAACCGTAGCCAACTTTCCTGATACCAGAGAATAGGTTTATTTGCAAAAATATTATATTCTGAAAGTTCATTTTGATTACTTGAAATATAAGTATGGCGCCTCTGACATTGTTGGCCTGTTTTGATGTTAACAATATGGCGTATGTACTTACCCTATTATTTCTAATGAAGTCTTCTATAGCTTTTAGTGCTGAATCCGTTAATTTCACAAACACTAGTTCCTTGTTTTCTTTATAACTAGACTCTGATGATAACGCATACTGAACACCTGCTGGCAAGGCCGCCATTTCTTATTCACTATTCGCACTATGGACCAGCTGACTCCTTTGCTAGCCGTCACGATTCATATCATTCACACATTTCTTAACGTAATCACAGATTCACAACCTATTTAAAATTATAATTACAATAACAAAAGGGTTTTAGATGATCAAATTAACAATTTTTTGTAACCCCATCGACTCGGCCTTTGTTGGCAGCGCTCTTCAGTCTGCAAGGCCGCACTGACTGTCATGCGCAATGGCGCATTTGACAGGAAACTCGAGCATTCACTACAACAGTGGCGCTAAATTTGAAATCAATGTTTTTTTATTTAATCGTTTATTGTTATTTTAATTTTATAAAGAGTTTTTTAATGCAATTATGTTAAGACAGTTTTTCTTAAAATTGAATA
>NC_052105.1:3445257-3446715 GCF_012273895.1 Zerene cesonia | reverse complement strand
TAACAGGAGGTAAGATGTCTGCCTCTGAAGAGGATAGCAAGATTGATTTATTAGACAACCCAAGCAATGTGAAGAAAAAGTTAAAGAAGGCTTTCTGTGAACCTGGTAATATCACAGATAATGGAGTCCTTTCATTCACTAAACATGTCCTGTTTCCGTTAATGAAAGAAGGAGAAACATTTAATATTTGCAGGGCGCCTGAACATGGTGGCACTGTACAATACTCCAAATTTGAAGATTTAGAAAGTGATTTTGCCAAACAAGAAATTCATCCAGGTGACTTAAAAGCATCAGTAGAGCAAGCTATAAACAAGCTCTTAGCTCCCATCCAAGAAACATTCAAGGAGCCAAAATTACAGGAATTAACCAAAAAAGCTTATCCCCCCCCTTCTAAAGTGAAGGGAAATGCTGTGGCTGTTACAGAAGAAGCTGTTCCAAGTAGGCTAGACATCAGAGTTGGTCGTATTGTAGAAGTTTCCAGACATCCCGATGCTGATGCATTATATGTTGAAAAAATTGATCTTGGGGAACAGGAACCAAGGACAATTGTTTCAGGTTTGGTTAACTTTGTGCCTATTGAAGAGATGCAGAATAGAGATGTGGTTGTTTTATGTAACTTAAAACCTGCAAAAATGCGAGGTGTAGAATCAAAGGGTATGGTTTTATGTGCGTCTGTCGATGAGCCCAAACAAGTTGAACCATTACTTCCCCCACAAGATAGCAAGCCTGGTGACAGAATTGTTGTAGAGGGCTTCGAGAATGGAGAACCAGATGAAGTGCTTAATCCTAAGAAAAAGGTTTGGGAGAAATTACAACCCGATCTAAAAACAAATGAAGAACTATTTGCTGTATGGCAAGGAAATAAACTCATAAGCAAAATAAATGGAAACCCTGTTGTTACCAAGTCTATGAAGAATGCACCTATTAAATAAAATATGTTTTATCAATAAGATTATAATTATTTTGCATTTGTGTATTTATTTTGTAGAGTATTTATTTATTATTGAATTGTGTTTCGTTTTATTTCGTTTAATTAAGGAAAATCGAATTTTATTTTTGATTAAGATTATGAGTCGAAGACGTCTGCATACCTACTTTGCTTTACTACATTATTGTTGCTGAATTGATCAAATCAAATGTTCAAAAGTATTTTTTTTTTTAATTACATCATTAAAAATATATTTGAGTTTAATAAACCTTACAAACATTATTTGTTTTTTTACTTCTATCAAATCTAGGAGAATTCATCGGATCATTCTTAGTTCGTTATTAAATTTTAGTAGACATTCCCAAACTTTCTTGTAGACCCTTTTTAAAAACATTTTTGTACTTCGATCTACATGGAACTATAGTAAATAGAGAGACCGTTAGGCTTCGTTCAGAATGAGGTGAAACCCGCGCTAAACGATTCGCTCGCGTCAATTGTGTCAGAAAACTTTTATGAACATGGTTACACTA
>NC_052105.1:3420265-3444257 GCF_012273895.1 Zerene cesonia | reverse complement strand
TAGCGTGAATAATCAAATGAGATGCTGTCTAACCTTGAATTATTATAATAATACGAAAATATATACAATGCATTTGTAATTTTTTTCGTAATGTATTAAAGTGTGAAACTCCCGATTCTATACAATTATCTACTCAACTCGAGGACTCATTTTCGTATTTGTTCCAAACATCTTGAGATATTTTTTTAGTTTATGCTAATACCAACAAAACCTCAGTTTCGATACAAGAAGACATGTTTTTTCTATTTAATTTATCTATTTCAGTCATTGGTTGTCCACCAAAAAATAACGCGTGAATAATTTAGAAAAGTGTAATCGCATTCAGCAAGTTAGCATCCTACATTAAGAAGCAATTTTAAGAATCAGGGGCTTCCGATCACACTGTCACCTGTGTTGGCAAAATACTGCCCCACCAAAAACAATTCTTGTAAAATGTTGGCAAGACGACCACATAATGTTTGCCATACGAAAAAGATTAAATCTCATGTAGACCCAAGTTTCTGAATCTACACGGCCTAGCTCTACCAATACAACTTCACAAAATTTACATACTAGTAAAAATTATACATTTTAGACTTTTCCCTACCGTCATGGAGGTGATGCGAATATTTAGTTTCTGAAGTATTTTTTTTTGTCCTCGTCGGCATTGGAGCTCGTGGGTCACTCAATGGTAAGCGCTACCACCGCCCATGATAATTGTGGGAGTCGAGCACGCTTCGGCACGAATGGGGCCAGCTCGCATCGGGGAAGTACCACACCCCCTCAGAAAACCGGCGTGAAATAGTGGCATTCCATTGTGTTCCGTACAGTGAGTGGGGGAGCCGGAGGCCCATTTCCTTTTCCTCACCCTTCCCAGTCCATTCCCTCTATCCTGTCATTAATCCTTTCCATTTCACTTTACTCATAAAAGCGGGCAGCGCATTCGCAGAGCCACCTTTGCGAATGTTCATGGGCGGTGAACAGTTAGAGAAGCATAAGGTTGATTGCATCAGGCGAACCACCAGCTCAGTTGCACGCTACGACATAAAAAAATGAACATTTAGAGAAGCATAAGGTTGATTGCAGACCTCACGCCTTTACCAAATTGGTTGGTGTCTTTTAATTGCAAAGGAATTAAGAGGAAAGAAATAAAGGATAGGAAAGGGTAAGGAAAAAGATGTGGGCATGCGGCTCCCCTACTCACCGAACGAAACACAGTTGCAATCTAATTTAGCGCCGGTCTTCTATGGGAATGTGGTAGTTCCCCGGTGTGAGTTGACCCAATTCGTGCCGCAGCGTGCTTTATATGTGAGAAGTTAGGGTCGGTTAAGTTAAGCCGTTAGTATAGTATCAGAAGATTGGCTCTAGATCTGATATCTTTTTCACAAACCTTATGTGCCCCCGATCATACGAGAGAGTATAAGTGCAAAAGAAAGATTGCGATTTAAAATTAAATTTTTTTATTATCTCAAAATATTGGGCGACAGTATTAAAATTAGTTAAGAAACTTTTAAGTAAATGAATACAATGATAACTTCCTAAATGCTTTTCTAATCAGGCTTCTAAATAATCCAGTCAGTCATAAACAATCCTAATGAAATAAAAATCTACCATTCGATTTCGTCATTTTTTAAATGTTCTTATAACATAACAAATGAATTATCCTGTCTTGTATCCTAGATCCACACAGGTAAAATAGTAACGATGTTAACTAAAACTACATTATGCAACTGCACGTTATAGTGAAACTCAAGGGGATGCAGTGAAGCGCTACCTGGGATTTTACCGTTGTTTAATTATAGGAAAGGAGCATTGAGTTTATAATACTTTGCGATTTTTATCTTTGAACTCGCATAAAGCATTCGCAATTGTCATCTATTATTTTCTTTTACTCGGATTCGTCAAATATAATTTGCGCAAGTATACAACTATAAATAAATATTTTATGTTTATACAAATGTAGCTTAACAAGAAAGGTGGGGAAAAAATTATTAATACCACAAAAAACAGAATCACAATACGATTTATAGTAAGGAAAAAAAGATGGGTAGAATGTGTTTTATATTCGATGGTTTTATTTGATTTTATACAGTTGCTTTTTGCCATAAGCGGGCATCTGAGCTGGTGGTTCGCCTGATGGTAAGCGATCGCCACTACCAGAGGTAATGCCTCTGCGAATGTTCATGAGCGCTGCCAGCTTTTAGGAGAAAAGGTATAAAGAAAAGATTAAGGACTCGAAAGAAGGAATGGATAAGGAAGGGTGAAGAAAAGGAAACCGGCCTCGGAGACGACTACGGACAGTACTTCTCTTATAAAAATAAAATAAAGCTTGAATAGAACACCGGGTTGGCAAATATAAACTGAACAAAACAGGTAAATAATAAGTAGGTAGATAGGTACCAATTTTACTGATACATTTATCAAAATGATGTGTGAAAAGAAATTTTTGAGATGCGTCCTTTGTGGATGAAGAATACACAGGTGTTTTAGTTTATGAGTTATCCGAAGTAATTGAAAAGTTTTTTAATAACGAACAGAGTACTAAAGGTTTTTGCATGTATAAGTTAAATTGAAACGAGACAAGAGTAAGTATGTCTCGTGCGCTGAGGGCTCAGTACAGTATGCTTAAGTACTTTAACACATCTTTCATGTAACAAAATAAAGATTTAAGAGAAAAATAAAGCCACGGTTTGTTTACAATTTAAAGAATGTGATAATATCATTTGATGTAGTATACAAACTAATTCTGATTTCATACAATTTTATTGACTTAGAGTTAGCTGCTAATTAGGTATATTGCGTTCTCACTGCTACACTTTGATTGATTATGAGCTTTGATCATATACTATTTTCTTTATTTAGTGTGTGGTTACATTCAAGAGTATAAGTATAATGAAATCAACTACATGAGTACTGTAAAACAAAAAATGATGAAAAAGTAATGAATGCTGAATAAAAATAAATTTAAGATAGTAAGGAACTCTAAAAGCTCGTTTTATTGACGCTGTAATACGAAGCGGAATATTATGAGCCAAAAGGTAAAACAGATCTGCATTACAATCAGCATACAACGAGCTCTTTTAACTAAATGTTGCAGTTTGTCTCTTCAGAAGCGTCTAATTAATTTTATTATCGTTGGCGAATCGTAGTGAATTTAATAAAAAGTAGGCTGTGAGTGCAGTACAGCCGATGTACATAACGAATGCAAGGATAAAATTAGATATTCAATAACGGGAAGGGGGTCGGAGTTCCGCCATTTTGGCACTTTGTACGATCGAGGGCTGAAGTAGCGAGGGGGACTGCGCATGCGTGAATCGTCCGCACCCTGTCTACAGGGCCGGGACCTTAAATATGATGTCAAAAAACAAGTTATTCTCTCCCTTCATTCCACTAACCTAGTACGTCTTGATATGTTGAATTAATGACTAACGCCCTGGCTCCTGTGAGTCATCATTTCGTGCTCTATCACTGATCAAAAAATCCCGATACGCGAATTGGACTAGACGTTCGTCTTGTGAACAATGATAATGAGTGCCTAACCATTCAGTGGTCTGTGACGTGATTCTATTCATATAATCGTCGGGAGACACCACGCGGGCATTCATTCAAGAGTGCTTGAACAGAGTCTTGTTAAAATTATTGTGCGTTAAACTATAAATGTTGTTTTAAGTGGATCGCTTTGCGCCGTGGTGTGACAGCAGTGACGAGAATATAATGGGATGACAGCAAATACGGATTCATGGAAAAGGTTTGGCGTCGAGTCGGTCTCCATTCCTCCCGCAAGAAAAGGGATGGAAGTGGGACTAGCAGGGAAGTGACGTCATCGGCTCCGCCAGAAGCCGAGTACCAGAATATCCACACATTAAGAACAGCTGATTTGATACGTCAGCGTCAGGGAGAGGAGAAGTCGACGCTTCGTTCTTCGTATATTATACGGAACGGCGACAATTTTATTCTCGTTGAAAGACGCAGACGTAGACGACGAAGGAGTGGAACCAGAGCGTCATCAGGCGGGCGGCATCATACTCCTCCCGTTGAGGAGACGAACACCCGTACCGAACAAAAGCGCCGCCCACCCGCCAAGTTGAAAATATTTGGCATTCAATGGCCTTTACATTCAAGTGATTCGAGGTGAGCATAAAGATAGCTGCGAACTATTTAATTGCAATTTTTAATGAGCATTGAAAGCAACGCAGTTTACGGTGGATAGCTTCATATAATTAATGCGAGTTTTCAATCCGCTAAACTGCTTAATAATATTGTTTACCATTGAATATGGACTTTTTTAAGTATGGTTAGCTCCATACTAATAATGATATTATTGTTTGTGTAAACCTTACGCTTATATATAACGAAGGTCGTACTTACTATAAATATATAGCAATATTTTGCGGAATTATATTTTATTATTTGATATAATATTTTACTATACTAGTTCTCACTTATAGCTCTACATACAAAAACAATACAGAAACACACTCTTAACATACACGTTGCGCCATCTATTGTCAAATAGTAATACTTTATCATAGTTTTTATGTAAATTATCTTAATACATTAGTTAAGTTGTGGTTAATAATATGTATTGATATGACACAAACACTTAAAAATAACCCAAAGTAATGCCATTTCAGACGGAATGTAATTTGTAAGTGTACATTTATAGTAATATATTATAAATAATGCAAATAAAATATAGTAAATTTCAATTAAATACTTGACGTTTAACTTAAACATAAATTATTAAAAAAGTCTTTAAATATTGTGCATTTTTTGATTCTGATATTTTTTATAGTCAATAAGCCTACAACTAGCTAACTACGAAATACCAATATATGTATTCTTTTATGAAACGATTATACGTTATTTAATAATCAGCTTTTTGGTACGTCGTATAGGGTCTATTATTTATTTGACCAGTGGGGAATACATAGGGAGCACATAAATTAAGTCAATTACAAGCATACTACACGGAGTGTTTCATTGATAATTTGCACATTAGTATAGCAAGTATTACTTACTATTCCTATCAATAAATGCAAAGTTACTTATTTATCCTTTTATTCCTCGCTCATAATTGATATTTGTTAATAATATAGTGAAAAATACAAATTTAATTATTGAAGTCTACCATGACATTATATTATTCCAAAGATATGACATATTAGATTAATAGAGCAAACCTACAATGCATTTTTTGTTCACTTAACCACTATCCAAATGCCATATTAAAATAGTTGCATATTAAGTTATATCTATCATAAAATCCATAATTTCGCCGTGATATCCACGTTAATTGCCGCAATTAAAATGGCAGGCACACTTCGATCACCCGCCGTTTCTGCCGCGGGCGGCGGTCGCGTGAGGACAACGAACTTTACCGTTCCAACAGCTTCAAGTTCGAGAGGTTCGCCCGCGAACCGCCGGCGGAGGAGTTCACCACCAGCTCACAGGTACATATATGATGAATGCGGTCATTTCACGGCATGCTTTATGCACATTATCTTATTGAAGATACAACAGATGAATTGGTTGTGTATGTTTCTGTCACTTTAGTAATGTACCTTGCAAAATTTGTATGGTTAAGGTTCATATTGTTTCTAAGCACTTTTTCATGATGTATTTAACAATTCATAAGTATTTGCGATGGTAAGAAGAATAATTGCGCAGTTTATTGATACGACTTTATTTATTAAGAACTTAATTGGTATTTCATTGTTTATTACACAAAAAAAAAAAAAATAGTGAATTTCCTATCTAATCTATTTCAAATAAAAAGCTATTTAGTTAGAACACTCGCAAAATTTGATTTTCTTTTTCGAATCGACCGTTTCTGAGGCTTGAGTGTTGTGATATTGCAAGGATATTCAGTTCAGTATGAAAGCCTCACCCACTTATCTAGATGAGCCATCTTGTTCACAAAGGGCTTGCTTATAAACCACCACACTTAAAAGGATTTTCTGAGCATTTTCAACTACAATAGCGGCTACAAGGCTACCTACTAGAGCTACCTAGGAGAATATATAGAGTTTTCGAACTATACTTAATATTCTTCATATTTTAATATTTTAAAGTTAAATTTCCTTCATTTGTAATATATACAATAATTTTCAATACAAATATTGTGAACAGAATTTAACCGAAAAAGTAAAACAATTATCAGTTTTATATATATTAAGTGTATATTAAATCAAAATATCTAACATAAAATATGACTCATAATATAGGTACTTCGTTACTGCATTATACCATTCTGACATTATTCGCTACAATATTGCTGTTTGCAATATTTACTCAGTAACAATTAACAAATTTGTTGTGTCATAACAGTAAGAATGAATGATAAACATAAACATAAATGCTCAATAAAATTAAGCTGTTAAGGAAAGCGCCATCTTGTGATGAATAGCTAAACTATTTAGAATCATCTGTATTTAGTGTATGTGTTTTGCTGCTTAGTAATGTTTTCATATGGTAATAGATGGCGCTAATAACAATATCACATTTAATGTATTTTATGATTCGCGGACCGAAACTGACCATTTATAAATTACTTCTGTATTAACATGTAATTTGAATTTTGACTATGGCTTGAACCTCCATAAGAGGCAGTGTGTCCTGCAGTGGTAATATAATATATAATGATAGTATATAATAATGTATTACGTAATTATACGAAATTTATTTTATATTTACGAATATTAATGCTGAAAAAATAAAGGCATTTTTGCTTTGCTTTTAACACTATTGATATTGAGTCATATTATAATTACATATATAATGTACACGTAGTATTATCGCACTACCAAGGGTATTAGGGTGGTCCCGGGTGCGTCGACAACATATTATGCATCGCATGAAAATATATGAAAATTTAAAAAGCTATGTTTGTTAATGCGTTTGGGGGATACGCTTAGGTTTTCTTTTATACCTGCATAAACAAGAGTGTGTCTCTACTTTTAATTATTTCGACATATGACGAGAGTATTGTGTAAGTCTTATAAAAAAAAGACTATATAGTCTTGGCAAGTAACAAAAGTAATCACTATAAATAAGAGTATTTTAAGTATTTATTTATGATATGAAACTGTAGTCTAAATAAATCAATTTGTGTAGGTTACTTTTGAGTTTGCTAAATCTATGTGCTATATTAAATTATTTGGATAAACTTTAAATCATCCATTGTTTTATCAACAAAATAATGTACACAGTCAACAGTATTATCCAATATAAAAGACATTATTTTTCAATAAACTTAAAATTGGCTCAAATATTGTGTACCTACGCCATAAATCATGAAATGCCTGTCAGATTCAATCTGTAAAGTTTGATCTTTTGGCATGGTACGATAAAATTTTATTTTACGTTTGCAATTTTTTACCGGCGGGTCATATTAACCATTGAAAATAATTTAAATGTTCAATTAGAAATAATACCACAGATCGCTAAATAGTTTCTACGTTAATAATAAGAAATTCAAACAAATCTTATCTTATAAAGCATATCGATTTTGAATGCTATATAACTAAAAATGAAATAATACCTACTTTTGTAACCAAACAATAAAATCACTGGAGATCAATGTGTGAAAGTTAAATATATTTAAATATTTTTGATTCAATGTACAATAAACGTCAAGGTATTTTTAGTTTAGACTTATAAAAGTAAAAACAAGAATAATAAGTACTTTACCACATATTTATTTTTGTTTTCTTTATATAATTATTACCACATATTTATTTATATAGGTTGATTTAGACATTCATTTTTTAGGATTTTTTTGGGTTTCATTATTTAGGAAATGCATTAATAAATACTATTCAAAATTCTTCAAAAAAGTAGGAATATCTCAATACGACTGTATTTTTTATTTTTTGTTACCTAAGAACTCTCGACTGATAAAATCAATTTACTAATTTACCAATTGATTTTTATCAAACTTTTTTCAATTTTTTAATGCAGCGAAACCCCTGTTAGCTCATATAATTATCTTTCTGACGTCATCTAAAGGCAGTTAAACTTTTTGTTAAAAATGATATTACATTGAATAAAATTTATAAAGCCGCGATAGCATTATAATGTACAAAATTATAATTCCATATTTAATCCGTGTATTATGATTTCGTGTAATGTTCTTTCACCCATCGGTAATCAAGTCTGTTTTGGATAGATGTAATTGAAAATGTCGAACGGTGCGATGTTCATTTTCCACTAATTAAACGTCCTGATGACATTGCAACCCTTGCTGAGGCGTAACTGAATGGTTAATGGTTACTTTAAGGAATGAGAATGATTTTCTTGATATTGTATTGTATAGGTAGATAGCATTTATTCTAATATAGCCTAACAAATATATCTGATGTTTATTAAATAATGAAATGGATCCTTATAATGTGTTAAATTAAAAAAAATGATAGTAGTTAAAAGAAATATATTCACTTCGATACATATTACTACAAAGACGTATTTTCTATCTCTTCAAAGATGTAATTATATATTTCTTTTCTTTCCGCGTAAAGCCTATGTGCTAATCAATACTCAATCTACCTCTGGACCAAATTTTATACAGATACGATAAGTTGTTTTCGCATAAAGGAGTAACAATCATCCATACATCCATACTTACAAACTTTCGCGTTATTTGTGTATGTTATATTAGTTTTTTATGTTTAATTATAAATCATGTAATTTTAATAAATAACAAAAGACACCTTTCGCATATATTCAATATTATTTATAACAATTACGGATGAGTAAAGTTTGAATTAAGTCGACATTTATACGAGTATTTATGAAATTGATGCCTGCTACCAAAATTTAATATACGACCAATAAAATTCATGCTTTTTGTGACAGCCAAAAATTTTAATATGCCGATTGTAACTTTACAAGTAATTATGATAAAAAATGTGAGGAGGTAGATTATTTCTATATTTTCTGATACTTTTAATTTTTTTTTTTTTTATGAATAGCTATATAATTTTTAAGGTCATTTAAAGGTTCTAGTCTCGGTTTCCATATCCTCAAATTTTCAATTAAAGTCTAAGGCCTTAACCACTGAGACACCACTGTCTCACTATTTTTTGGGTAAATATAAATTTATTTGATTATTCTTAAAAATTTTATTCAGATTGATTATTTATATGCAAAAGCCTTAAATTTAAAGCTTCAATTCCAACACTGATCCCAATATTATAAAGGTTCTATTGCTCTAAGAAAATTTCCTTCTAAATCCGGTTGTTTTTTCTCACGAAAAACCGTGTAGATTGTTTCTACGATATTGGCAAAGTTCGTAACGAAATACGGCGTATATTGAAATGAGTTCCCAGTTGACATGCTTCTGTTTACTATAAACTTGCTTTTGCCAAACATAGCTAAAGCTTATTCCCAAATTCTTTCAGTATATAACGCTTGTGCTTCATTTGGTTATATAATATAAAAGTTTCGGAACTTTCACTGCGGTAAACACGTTGCTATGAGACGACTTCTATTTTCTAGTAATTATCCTCTTAGACTTTGGTGATATAATGTTACCGTGTAATTGGTAGAATCATAATCGATATGATATTATGAAAATTGTGAAAATATAAGACATAGAGTTTTATTTCACACATGTCTTCTGCAATTAGTATTAAGATGTTTTTTTGAGGTTAATATTTTACACTAATTATTCATTGAATCACTGCGATCAAAAACAATCAAAGCAATTCCACTGAAAATTGATTTTATTGTTCCTGCATTTTTACTCTCTTACTTTTGGCACATTTAAAAAATGAACTAAATCCGTCATTATCGAGATTTTGCGATTATCTTTTACTGCAACCAATTACTGTATTAGTTAATAAATAACTTTCTTACTACCTTTATAACCAAACTTTAGCCGTTTATATTGTTACCGAGTACGATATGGTCTTTTCATCGTAAATACCCCATTAATACTGAACAAAACCTCGTTATGTATTGTTTTGTTGTTTTATAGATCGCTTCAGAAATAAAACTCTTTAGGGTAGGTGAGATAGTATCTCTTTAATTTTATGGCACGAGTGAATTATATTTATAGGTGTTTTGACGATTTCAGGATGCTTGGCTCAAGATGAGTTACGGGTGTTGTATTTGTTAATAGTTTTTATTTGGATACTTAAAACGTTGTGACGTTATAAAATTATATTAATGTTAATGAAGTTGAAAGAAAAACTTTATGTATTTTAGAAGAACGCGAGTTTTGGCATGATAGCGTGTTTATGTGTTATGCACAGTATTGTACATTCGGATTTAAAATATATGTGGGCGTGTGATTATGTCTTCATACTAATACTTTTTCTTAGATACTATATTATTTATACATTTTTCTCTCTACGTATTATTTCGCCCTTGGCGTCATACGTATAAAGCGTCCGTGACAAAAGATTTACTTTTATAGACTAAAAGATTTATTGTAACTGCTGCATATGAGGTATGTATATATACATATAAATATAACAGAATGGTTATTGTTCTATGTTCTTTAGAAGTGTTAATATATTTGGGTAACTTTTGCAAACAATCCGTTAAATGTTTGGAGTGGACGCAATATTTTGCCGGGGTTAAATGTACAGTTTTGAGTTCCAAAAACACAGTTGAATTATGGAAATAACAATATTTATTTATCTATAACGTAAATATTCCATTACTATTTTAAGACTGGTAGCGAAATATTTGCTGGGGAAATAACGAAGTACAATATTGAAGCGAAAATCAGGAGGCGAGCGCAGACTTTGATCTCACCATCGGTTGCATTAAAATTTACATATTTTCTGTTTGTATTTGCGTTTTCACTTTGATGTCCTTTCCAATGCGGTTCCTAACTTCGTGTAGACATCGATCGTTGGAAGTAACTTGTTTATTCTCAGCGCTACCGACATAACTCACTTTCGGACCCTTTGTTTTGAAATGCTCTGCGGTATTAGTATTTTCGATATTATTAAAACATAAGTATTCAATTGGGCCTTTATTTGTATTGTTAATTATTTATAAAGATATCATACGTACATACAACAGTTGTTATTGTTTATAACACGCGGAGGTTTTAGTTGATTATTTTTGTTTGTGATTATGTTTGCTAATCTTGATTCTACTTTAAATCAATTAATTAGTTATGTATCTTTCAAAAGATATATACCTCCTTTTATTTATTTGATGTATGCTTTAATCGGATTTTTGAATGTTTACAAAACTATTAATATATATTTTAATTGATGTTTCGAGTAATATAGCATTTATTATTTATAAAAATATACACTTATGAATCTTTATTCACTTTGTAAAATATTTTACTATTGTTGAGGCTTCTTTAATAAAATGCTTTTATGATATGACATAAAAAACATAACGTTTATAAAAACGTTTTCATGGGAAAATTAAAATCTGCTTTTGACTTAGTTTATTGTGCAGTTTAATGACGGATTTATTATTATGGCAGTATGTTGTAGGGTCTGAATCTGACAGGTTAATATTCTATGGAATATATATGAGTTCGAGCAGTTATATGGAGTTTTTCAAACGTTTGTAACCATGTGAGTGTAATAATGAAGCCAATAATGTAGTTACGAAGGATAGACGTTGGTGGAATTATATATTTGTTTCTATAACATTCTAGATTATTCCACACAAGAAACGTGATCTTTTCTATATCGCATAATAACATGTATAGTATTTCAGACTTAGGTTAGAGCTAGTCTGTTTATTTGTTAATGTGGCTTCACTCACCTTGCTTTTACGGTGTTACGTGGTAGCTTTGATTTATATAATTTCCCAAGGTTCCACTATCTGTTGCTATATACAAAATCGTACAGAAAAAAAATACGAAGAATTTATGCTGGTGAACGGGAGCAATCAAATGGAGTTAGAACACTTTGATATGACGGTTTGGACGCTTTGGACAACGGTTCGTTTTAAAAGAAACTTTTTGCCTCGTACTACGGAAATTTGGAGTCAGCTTCCGCATGCAGTGTTTCCAAACATTTACGATATGGGGACCTTCAAGAAAAGAGCTTACTCCTTTCTTAAAGGCCGGCAACACACACACCATACCCCTGGTATTGTGGGTGTAACTGGGCGACGTGGAGCATTTAACATCAGGTGACCCGTCTGCTCGCTTGCCTGCTCTATCACATAAAAAAAAATGACTAAGAACGTTTCAATTTGTCGTCAATACATTGACAAAGACACTTAGTTTTTTTTCTTTAGATCAAAAGTGTACGCAAGATGAACCTTTTTTTTTAAATAAAAGAGATTTTTCGAACTGTCTTGTACACGATTTAAGCCTTTCGACCTTTAATGTAAGCAAAAACGTCGTAGTCATGAAAACATTTTTATTTAAGAATATTGTATAAATTAATTTTAAGTGTCATCTAATTTGTCTGGCGTCGCGACGCAATCAGGTCTATTCAGTCAAAGTAAAGTATGAAATTTATGTCCATTATCCTTGTACGGTACTGAGATACGTTTAAATATGATTAAATGGTTTTTTTCCTTTATATGATTGGGGAGTGATGTGATATGATTTTGTGATGAACTGCTACACTAATATTATAAACAGGATATTTTTGTATTTTTATACGTTTTCGCACAAAACTGCTGAACCGATTTTTAAAAATTCTTTCACTATTAGAAAGATGCAACTACACTGAGTGACATAGACTGTATATGTACCACGAGGCCGAACAACTAGTTTTTGAATAAAGAAAATGAATGAATCCTTGACATTTGTAGTTAGTATTTGTTACTTACTTATATAACGATATTACATTGTTTTAATTGTATAAGAATTTCATGTTGGAAATTTTCATTACATGAACATAGCAATATGACTCAACAAAAAAGCTTTGTCCCTCTAGTCCGTTTATAATTATTATTTAATTAAATTACCTGATTCTAATTTTGAATGAAATCTACGAAATACAGTTATTAGTTGTCTGTTATAAGGTCTCAGCTGTTCAACCAGTTCGACACCTTCAGGCTATTCCCAAAATAATATTCATTAACACAGAGAAAGAACTTTAATGAGTTTCTCAACCAATCAGTCATTAAAAAACTGAGGCCGCGTTATTTGCAAGTATATATTTGGAATTAGGGAGTAAAATGACTAGAAGCGATTTTTATTATTCAAAGGGTGAAAGTTAATGTAATAGAATGAACGTGATACGCACATTAGTAAGTCTTGTATTTTTGTATAATTTATTTCAGATATATAAAGTATTTATACGTTTTAATGTTATTGCTAATTGAAATATATATATAATGATAATATTATTATAATGATTAAACGCAATATGATATTTCAATTGGTACTATTGTTTTAAAGCAATTTAACTTTCGAACGAAAATAATAAAGGAAAACTTTATAAAGCGTCAATTGAAACGTAATAAATGATTAATTTTTATTTGTTACATGTTTCATAGATAGAATAGGTATCAATAGTATAAAATGTATCCAAAAATAAAATAAATAAATACAGTTTCATCTTATTACAATTAATGACTACACTAAACATTTCCCACGATCGCCTGTTTCCTTTTGTTGTCTCGGAAACAAAGTCAATTAAAAAACTAACTTCATATTGTAATCATGTTCTAGCTCTTTGATGATAATTAGAACACATTACTGAGTTATGTTTTATCGAAATTAAAATATCAACATAAAATCTTTTACATACAAAATGCTAAAAATAACTTGCATCCTCGTATCGAAGAAGGTTCTAGAAAAGACGTGCACTTTTTGGTAATTCGAGAACAAATCGCCCGTGTAAATAATACCGTTGTTTAGGCATCTGTGAATTCTAAATGAGGATGTATATTTCGGTTTAATTAAGCATCCAATAAAAAGTCACGGAATTTGAATAACAATAAGGTTTCCTGTCTGGACGAGTTTAACTTTGAAATTTCTGATTAGAATTTTTTTGCTCCCTTTAACTTTATGGCTTGTAAGTTCAGTCGTTTGATGTATCGTTTTGTTTTGTTGTACAGGTTTAAACATTGCGGTTTTGTGTTTTAGTTCTTGTATAATTTTGTGTAATAATATTATCAAATCTGTCTAGAAATTTTGTACAAGGGTTCCATACACATTCCATATAATCTATTTTTGATTGCAAATATCAATGTTTGTATAAAAATACAAATATAAGACCAGCTTTCCATCGGCAGACAGACAGAGTACCTTTGCATTCATAATATTATTTAAGCATAGTAGGGGTAATCATTACAAAGGAACTGATAATAGAGATACTCAGCATTATAATTAGAATATATAAAATACCACAAATAAGAGGCATAAAATCATTACTCAGAGTAGATAAGAAGATGCGTTCGTTGAGATCATGTTTAAGAGTACAATATAGTCAATTACAAGATACATGGCTGACTCCGAGGAATGCATACTACGCTTTCAAGACAGTGTGATAGTGAAAATTGTTGCATGCTGGTGATATGTATCTAACAATTAAAACAAGTAAAGATAACCTATTTTATAAGGTACTATTGAACTAATTTAAAAGTCACTTTGTGAAAGAAGTGCAAATTACAATAAAATCGAATTGGTGTTATTATTGGAATCACAAACATTCAGAAAATTGGAATAGAATATAATTTTCAAGAGTTTGTTTCTCTTCCCCAGTATTTTTTGATGTCAACAGTTATCAACGAATATAATAAATTATCAACAATATGCATGAAATTTTATAAATAAAACAACAGTTTGTAACCTTAAATATATTATAACTTACATTTATAAATGCATTGGGGAAATATTTACAAAAATAAATAAAGGTAATCACAGTACGTTTTTTACAAATACGCTGGGGGTAAATAGCTTTTCATTGAAGGTCCGGCGCGACCCAAAGGTGGTAAGCCCGGTGAATGAAAAGTTTTCACATGTTTTTGTGGAACATCTGAATACTGGTTGTTATTGTGAGCCGAGTTCCTTTGACGCTGCAGTACTTTGTAATTTTTAATTATGCCTTGCAGTTCTTCTTCCTGTTGATTTAACGTACGATATGATTTGCTTCTCTCTTCTGTACCTCTCATGTTTTCTTGCTTTTCCTCTTCCAAAGGAATAAAGTTTACTGGTGCATCTCTATTGGCCTGATAGTTATCGTAGGCTGATTTACTTTTAGGTTTTGTTTTCGAAAATTCCATGTGATTTTTCATTGCTATGTAGTTTAGTACATCAGTTATGTCCAAAGGCTTCTTTTTTATATTTTTGATTTCATTCTGAGGTTTAGGATAGAATTGAGCATGTTTTGTAGTCCTTTCTTCTTTTTGTTCAGAAACATTTGTATTGTTTCTTAAGTCTGTTTTGTGTTCTGTATTGGTTTGTTGAGTATTTTCTTGTTTCTTAGTTCGAACTATATTTTTTAGAAATATGTTTTCTTGGATCAACTCTTCCATATTTTTTTCTGTTGTCAATTCTTGTTTATTTGAATCTTTTGAATGTATGATAGGCTGAAAATTATTATTTATAGTTGGTTTAATTTCGATCATTGTGCTTAAGTGTGGTTGAATGGTTGTAGTTTGTCTATTTTCTTCAGAAGAATACCAATATCTATTAGGTGGAATAATGTTCACTTGTTGATTACTAATATTTTCGTTATTTCTGTTAGAGTATGTGTCAATTGCAACTTTTTTTGGTTCATACGATGTATCATCATAATCGTAAGATTGTGTCACTTGTTGACTAGGGGGTATAAAATTTTGCTGCCTTATAATATTTGGATACGGGTTGTG
This sequence comes from Zerene cesonia, assembly GCF_012273895.1. Classification (NCBI taxonomy): domain Eukaryota; kingdom Metazoa; phylum Arthropoda; class Insecta; order Lepidoptera; family Pieridae; genus Zerene; species Zerene cesonia. The sequence continues at coordinate 3,428,519 of NC_052105.1, read as the reverse complement.
TACATTATTTTTAGGTTGGATTTTGACCTCATCTTCATATCTTTCAAACCTTTGCAGTATATTGGAGGATTCAGTTGTTGTAGATATTATTTTAGCTTCATTAAATGCTTCGTAAAATTCATTTTGGGTGCTGTAATTTTTTTCAAAATAATTTCTTAACTCGGAATCATTTTTATTTTGGCTATGATTATGATTATAATTATAATTATAATCATTATTATTATTGATTATATAGTTATGGGGATTGGGTTTAAATGTAGTAGATTGTTCAAAGTTATTTTTATAATAGTTATTGTTATATTCTGTAGCTTCGTTTGCATTTTGTCCTAAAAATTGACTCCTTATCATGTCTGTATATTGATCAGGCGTCATATCATTAAAATTAATTATAACGTCATCACCATCTGCAGAGGATCGTGAAATCGTGTTTTTATTAGAATTTTGCTCAGGATTATTTGGATTCATGCCATACTGCCATCTCCAGAGTGGTTTAGTTTCCGAATCAATATCCCTACCACTAGCTTCATAGTTCATTAGTTGAGGCATTGAAGATTTCTCATTAGTTGACGATCTAGACACAGGTTGTTGGATAGATGATGATGGATTATGAGCACCTTGAGATGCAGAGAATGTAATCTGTGGACCTATTGCCCCTACATTGGCTTTAGCCTTACTTAACTCCACGGCAATATCAAAGCTTGTCTTAGGAATGTGGGAACTCGCTGATGTTGCTGCCATATTATTCTGAGAATTAGAATTTTGTGAAAACCCGAAAGAGAACGCTTCCGGTGTCCTTCCAGTAAATAAGCTTCGAGATGGAGTACTTGTGAAATGAGATGATTTGTCTCCAGCATTGTTTTCATTTTCGTTTTCATCCCAAGATGATTTCATATGTGGAGGTCTTCTGGCTTCTTCGGCTAAGTTATATTGTACAGCTCTGAAATTTTATTTTTATTTAATGAGCGTTGTATTAAATGTTCAACTATAATTTAATTTATTTTCGAAATAGAGCAATTCGTTTATTCAAATATTTTACCTTTGTATAATTTCTGGTATTGGTGGTGGAGATGGTAAATGTTCACCGCTAGCTCGGTATCCATTAGAATCTGCTACATAATGAACTGTGTATGTTTGTCCATTATCACCGACGTAAGAGTATGAGCCTTCTACGACTTGTTCTTCCTTATCAGTGCCCATATTTTCCATGCGACTGTGTTGCACGTAATGGGTCTGATCTGCTCCTAATGCTCTATTAAATGAGAAAATTCTATTTAAAAAGTTGCTCATAAGGTTATATATAGGCAGACAAATAAAATGTTTAGACAGACGTTTTGAACTGTGTGTATTTGTTGCTTTGTATGAGTATTTGCGTATTGAATTAACGTATTCATAAAGGCTCTCAATGTCGTCTATTATTTTATTTTAATCAAAATTCTTTTAGTGTATTTTGTGTTTTTGAATCAACACATACAAATATGTGAATATAAATTACTTACTCGTAACTAAAACTTCCATCCAAATCCATTTCATTTGACAAACGTAGAATCGGAATGGCCGGTTCCGTAGTAGATGAAAAGAATATATTGGGGATCTGAGAATACGCTGAATTCGAATGTGATTTCAAATGGTCAGTTATATCGTTTCTTTGAATTTCACTCGTTAATATCATTCTCCTAGAGGCTGAGTTTGAATTTGGTGGCCCTTGTGTTGAGGCAGGTTGAAACGACTGAGGTTCTTTGCCATCTATTCTACTTTGCGGTTTTTGTTGGAACTTCGGTTGATAGTTAAACATTTGAGGGAGCGCCCTATTTTCTCTTTTCTCTTGATTACGTTCCGTCATATTTATTTTTAATTGATTGGGATTATGATTAATTACTGGCCTTTGAGTAGATATTCGTATTTGGCTTATTTGTTCATTTTCATCTTCATCATCTTCGTCGAACCGAGGTCTCAGTGTCGAAGAGAATATTCCAGAAAACGGTGTCGGATATACAGACGGCGCTTTAGTTCCACTAGGTGGTAGAAATTGAAATGGTAATTTGTTCATGTGATTAATTGCAAAATATGGTATTGGTGTTTGCGGTTCAGGTGGCAAGTAAATTGAACTGTCCGATACCATTATTCCCGAACTGGGTGTTTGAAATTGCGGTGGAAATGGAAACTGCTCCTGTTGAATCCGTTGACATTTTGTATACACTGCCAAACTTGTTACTAAAAATGTAAGTATTATCTGAAACGATATGATAATTTTATTATAACACTTTATTTATATTATGTTCACAACAAAAATCACTTCCACTTACCAGCTTCATTTTATTGAAGCTGTTTAATTGTTTTACAAACTTAATACGTCACACTGGAGCACAAGTAGAAAATAGACTGATAATGAAAATGAATTCCGCATATATTTATATGCACGCGATGTGGTCTCCAGGCATTCGTGAAAATCTCGCTTAGATATTGTTTTCTCCGCTGTAACAATTACTTTAATGAACTTGTTTCTTGAGAACATTGTCTATATAATACATTTCAACAAAAATAGATACAGTTTTATTAACAAACGTCAATAAGCAGTACATGTGCCAATGATTTATAATATCAAATGTTTGCTTGTATCAACAAAACAAACATAAGCAAAATGATGCACGGCAGTCTTTTTGCGGCCCTTGCTGTTTTATTAATTAAAAAAGGGTATAGCCGCAGCGACTTTTACGTGAGAGGGACAACTCGATAAATGTCCCGATAAATTGGACATTCTAAACAAAACGCGGGGTATTTGCATGCGTGTGTCTGAAAGCGTAAATGATGCAACTTGTATTGGTCAGTGTCAATGTCCGAATCGACCGGTTATTCAAAATATTGACATTTCAAGGGCAGGGCCGACCAGTTAAATCTTAAGTCGTGTAGGGCGTAGCGATATCCGTTTAGGATTATCATTACTGCAACAACGAAATATTATTATTTGAGTATTAATAATATATCGTGTGTTACTTGAAAATAAATAAGATATTCTATAATATATCCTTAAAACAAATACTTTCAGATTCTGCATTTCTATTGCTGCTGCTTCAATATATTTCGATTTAATGTATCATTACTAATTATATAAATTATTTATTAAAACAAAAATTTAATTTCATCATTTATTAATTAAGTTTACATTACATCTAAAACTGGCATCGACAATCAATATCACATATTATAGTATACATCGCTCGCAGAAATCGGGTTCACAATTTATGTCGTGAACAAGATTACTGCTTAGTCTTATGTATAATAAACTAAATCACGAACATTGATGATAAAACAACAAATACGAATAATTGTAATCATGGAATATTTTTTTGACTTAAAATATATCAACGAAAATAAGAATAATTTTACAAGGGTTCGTGAAATAGCAATACTTAAAACTGAGGTAACATTTTTAAATGCGTTAGACTTCATTGAACTTATGAAGTCTCATATCGCTTTCGTCTCTACTTTCCATAAGAGAGGGGTGGATAGAAGCTGTTTTGTTCTTGAGAGGGGTAATTTTGCTGTTCCGAAGGATAGCTTTGTTGAGGATAATTTTGTTGAGGATAGTTCTGTTGGGGATAGTTCTGTTGAGGGTAGTTTTGTTGTGGATAGTTTTGTTGAGGGTAGTTCTGTTGGGGGTAATTCTGTTGGGGGTAATTCTGTTGGGGGTAGTTCTGTTGAGGATAATTTTGTTGAGGATAGTTCGTTTGAGGATTTTGTGTTTGCTGATTGTTGCCTGGTTGAGGTTTGGGTTGAATTTGTGTAGGAGGCTTAATGGGTTTCGGTAGTTGCTCCGCTTGTTGCTTATTCTTCTCAGCTTCAGCTTTTTCAGCTTCCTCCTTAGCGTTTTGGTCAATGGATCTGTAAAACAATATGTTTATTTATTATATGAGCAGTTTGTTCATTTTTCCTCTGAATATCTTAATAATACACTCAATAAGCTAATCGAAAACTAAATATTGACCGAAATCTTACATTTTTAAGCTTTGAAATTTTGATATAAAACTAAAAAAACTTTTTTAACTGATGTTTTGTCAATTTTATGAATTGAATTAATTTTCAACTATGTCACATTAGATCTTAGGCAAATAAATCATAATCAATGTGTGTTGAAAATATATCATTTTACTAAAAACGTGAGTAAACAAATAACGCCTGTGAAAAGATACACTAAGTTTGTGATAGTAAGAATAAATGTTTATGACAACGGGCGAGCTCTATATGTAGTGTATTACAATATATAGATGCTAAATTTTTTTATTTATACGTATTTTTGATTCGGAAGGCAAAGATTTGACACTTGAAACCAGCATCGTTATTAAGAGAGTAGCTCGTAGGTATGTAATCATCATCAACATCATTATTATCATCGTAAGGTTAAAAAAGCAACTCAAATATTACATCGTAAGGTTATAATATTTGAGTTGCTTTTTATAATACACAATGCCTCTCAGCACATTTTAAATAACTCGACCACATATTAAATATATTTGGACGGTTGCAAGTGTATTTCTTTACAGTTACACCAACCACGGCAATTCGGTAAAATATTTACACTTCCCACTTGAGGAGAAGGAAAGTATAAAGCAACACATTTACTTTGTAAAATTTTATTTTTTTTATTTTAATTTTTGAAGATTACTATGACGTCTTAAAGAGGTACTTATTTCAATTTGAGAAGAAGACAGAGCTATATAGGTCGGCAAGCGCTATCACTTTCTCACACAAATTGCTCCTGTTCCATGACGTCATGGTAGGCGCTCTGAACGAGCTTCAAACTACATCATAAAAATAACTTACGCCTGAATCGCTGGTGGGACTGGCGGGGGCTGTGGGAGGTGGGCGCCCTCCGCGTGGTAACCGGTGTTGTCAGCCCAGTATTTCACCGTGTACACCTTGCCATCAGCAGCGGTAAATGAGTACATGCCTTTCTTAACGACATATTCGTTTTCCGTATTCGGGTTGACTAGGTAACCTTCTTCCCAGACGTGCGTGCCGTCCGCGATTTCGTATCTGGTGAAATATTGATATATGTAATAACTAGCTTTTGCCCGCAGCTTCGCACACGTTAAATTCGGAGTAGTTTAAAAGACCTATACATATAAACCTTCCTCTTGAATTACTGTCTATTAAAATCCGTTGCGTAGTTTTAAAGATTTAAGCATACATAGGTACATAGGGACAGAAAATGCAACTTTGTTTTATACTATGTAGTGATGAACAATTTTTTTCGTTAAATGAGTTCTTTATTCTACAAATTTTGAGACCTTGGATCTCCATCTTATTTAAATTTAAACTATTTGATGAAATCATTGTTGGACTTAAAATATTCAGCGACCACGATTCATCACTACATGTGGTTCAATATTTCTTTTTTATGTTTTATACTGATATGATATTATATTATTGAAGAAAATTTACATGTATATAACAAATGCGTTGAAAGGAATTGATTTATAAATATAGATTCTAAAAAGTAGCGATAAACAAGCATAAATTTGCGTTTTATGTAAATTAGGCTTGCTAAAAGCAATATTCGGAAACAGTTAAATTGCCAATAAAATAACTGGATATTGTGACAAATTTATGTCAAATGTATACAATAGCAAAAAACAACCGTTAGCTTATTTACTAAAAATCACTAATGTGACAAAAACAAGACGCAAATATAAATAAATTCAACATTAATAAAAAAATCTGCAAATATTTCTAATACTTTTAGAAATGGCCAGATTTAAAAATTATCTTAACGGCTCGGATGTCGATTTATATCACATTTATATGGCTTAGCTTATTTAATAAAAACACTCAAAGTTTGTTGGGTACGCAATAAATAACCGTAAGAAAGGATGTGGTCATTACAACCACACTCGGGTTTATTTCCTTTGCAAAATTAAAACCGACCACTAACCTTGAACAGGATAGAGATAAAAGCATTTCTTGGATTTAAGTATCAGAGTAAGAATCAGCCCGTAAAAACATACATTTGTTAGTTTTTATTTGTTGAATTGAATGTTTTTTTGCATAGACACTTTATGTGAATAGTTTCTTATAGATATAATTAGTTTATATGTTACATGATTTAATTTTATGCAAATTTATTATTGATACAAAAAATACTAAATTTTAATAATTGTTAATTATTAAAGTAATAATTTAGTGTCAAACGTATTAAATTGTTATTTAAATACCCATTAATAATAAAATTTAATTAATGTGGATGTATGTTATGATTCTATATGTATTTCATTTTTTATAATAACTACAACAAAGAGATTAATTTTTATATAACAGTGACTGTTATGGCGTTTTTAAAGTTTGTATTTAAAGACTTATGAAGCTTATAAGTGTGAAAGATTTTCACATAATTTTCTTAAAAATGTTTTACTCACTCATATTTGTAGCTGCCGTTGTCTCCGATGGTTTGTTCGTTCTTGATAACTGGTATGGGTGTCGTGGTGCTCGATGTGGAAGTGGGAGCTTGACTCCAAGTGGACCATGGCCTTTGAGTAGTTGTTGTTTGAATATTTGCCACATCTATCGGATATGGCGATGCTGTGCTAGCTTGTGTCCAATAATTGTTCTGAGGGTTCTGTGGGTAATAGGTGTTCTGAGGTTGATTGTAGTTGTTTTGGGGATTGTAGTTGTTCTGGGGTGTATTGTAGTTATTTTGGGGTGTATTGTAGTTATTTTGGGGTGTGTTGTAGTTGTTTTGGGGTGTATTGTAGTTGTTCTGGGGTGTATTGTAGTTATTCTGGGGTGGATTGTAGTTGTTTTGAGGCTGGTTGTAGTTATTTTGGGGCTGGTTGTAGCTGTTTTGAAGTTGGTTATTGTCATTTCCACCATAATAGCGAGGTCTCACACGCCTTTTCAACTTCCTTCTGGGCTTCAAGTGCGGTGTACTGGTCACCGGATTCAGTTCATCCTGAGTATGCACAGCAATTGGTACAAGTGCTTGCGAATCTTCCAAATTTTGCTCTTGGTTGGTTTCGTCGGCTAACGAAATAGCAAGAAGAACAGCGAATATACAGAGCTAAAAATAAAATGAATCTGGTTAGTTTTTAAGTAGGATTAAAATGGAATGTGAAGATTTATATCATAATTATTCCATTTATTTTATTTGAATGGACTAGTGCTTAAACTAAACGTCTATTGTAGCATAAAAGCATCAGGTATGAGAACGGGGCGACCATTAAAGATTTTAAGATACAATAATTCTTTATAAAATTAAATAAGTTGTAAGCTTCCTTTATAATTTGGTATTCGAATTTCGTGTCATTAGGAAACTGCTAAATTAATTCAATGTTATAAATGATTTAATGTTAATTTTTGACTCCAACAGTGTGAGCACGAATACACTCGATTAATTATTGGCCAAATAAAATATTTTCGATATCCGAATTTTAAAACGCACGATTATTTTCACTAATCTCTTCACTGAACGCCAAGGACTCACCAGCTTCATGTTGATGTCCTTCCAAGTTCGCGGCGTGTACGAAACTGTGATATTGAGGGGTCCTCGCACATTTTTATAGGAAAATTATCCTTCGTCCTCGTGCGTTTGCGCATCATGGGTTGGACGCGACACATTGACCTCGCTTCAGATTATACCTTCGATTAGTATGGAGTTAGGGAAACGCATATTCTGAACTGGCCAATTTTATGAAAATGACATCACTGTTAATTTCGATAATTTTCGGTTTTATATATCGTGCTATTTATTCATTTGTTAAAGTTTATTTGAAAAATCATTGGATTATTAATTTATGCTAGTAAATCAGAGTGATTTTTACATGTTTTATTGATAAATGTGACTATTTTACGAGGTCGGTAATGTATGAATGAAGCGCAAGGTTAGATAGTCATTCATAATATTGTAGGAGTAAATTGCGTTTGTTTGTCGTAGATTTAGCGAAATACCATTCCTGTATGTTTGTTAATATATGTAAAGGCTACTATTAGTATGAGTCACGTTTCCAGATAAACCGTTAATACATTTTTATATTAGTAAATGTAGGGTTTAATATGTGCTTTGATTTTTGGTTGTTTTGTTTTTTTTAACACTCAAGCCAACAGATTAGAAGAAAAACAATGGACGTACTTTACTAGAAGTAACAATGCAATAGTAAATATAAAGAAAGAATAAAAAAATAAATTAATTAATAAAATATTCTATATATTTATTTTCTTTCTCCCACACTGGTTATACAATGTTAGTGTAATTATAAATGTCAAT
>NC_052105.1:3366773-3419265 GCF_012273895.1 Zerene cesonia | reverse complement strand
AATTAAAATGGACATAAGCTATTAGGTTGGTAGAAACACCTTATCTTGTTGTTAAAAGCTTTGTCCGGTCCTGACGGATCGTACAAAAGACGTTGCATTAAATATTCGTTCTTATAAAGTTATCAAGAGATCAAGATTAACTCTGCAAGTCGGTACTTCATTCAAAGGATAAGTAAACGTGGAGGGATTATATATCTCGTAATTATAGCGTTGGATGTAATTATTTATGAAAGATATAATTTGAGATCGGTTAAGTAGTTAATCAGTATATGGTTATTAAAGTGGCATCACGTAGAAGGTAGCCACTAAACATTATTTTGTACTAAAGAAAGTCGTTACCTAAACTTTTCTAAAACTGAACGGTCGAAACGGACTATCTAAAAAATGTACTGTTAACTTATAAGGAATAAAATTGTGTCTATATTAATATTATAAATGGGTATTTTTTTTAATTTTCATATTTGCGGAGGCACTGAAGTTCTAAGTGAAGTTCTATTATGAAAAATCCTACGTTATTCAGGATTCAGGATTATTTTAGATCAGGACAACCCGAGTGTTGCCGGAGCAAGCGCCTAGTATTTATAAAGCTAATTATCAAACGTTAATTAAATAATATGATAAATGGTTGATATTTATAAGGATATCAAATCTGTTTCGGTAGCGCTACAGATAGACGCCATATCCACATACAAAAAAATCAATCATCGAGCTTATAACGTTAGAAAATTTGACTTGTTCGTTTTCGATATGAAAAAACGAATAATGAAAAGTGTTATTCAAAGCGAAACCAGCGAAGTGAAGCGTAAGCTCTCATAAAATAATACTTTATTGGAATCCTTGAAAAATTTAAAATGGGAAGTTTTTTTTCACACTTATTATAATTTATAAAACGTAAATTTGAAAACTTCATCTTATCTATTTATAGCATGTTTTAGTTGAGTTAACAAGAAAGAACTTTAATAGAATTACAAGATAATAGATTTTACTGCTTACATCTAACAACATTTACCGTAATAAAACATAATCTTTACTTCATATTATGATAATTTATTTCCACATTTCATTCTGCTCTTTATAATTCGTATATGAAGTTAAAAAATAACAAGGAAAACCGTCTTGACGTTATTCAACATGAGTCATATCAAATGCATGATCAGTAATATTTCGTAAATAATATTTTATCTAAATTGATTACGCGGACCTTCGCGCATATTATTCACATCATCCGTTTAATTTTAGTTAACTTTGAACATAACCTTTGTTAAGAATGTGAACTCAACGATGTAATGAAGCACATAATTTGATTTTAGGCTTATCATCATGTCCTAAGTGGATTTATATCTGGACAATAAAACAAGAGCTCATGTCATGGATTTATACATTAATATTTGCTGGGACATCTCCTAATTCGTCCTGCCGCCACTATAAATGCTCTCTGTGATTGAGTTAAATGCATCAGTAAATTAACACTCAGCGGTTACTCAAGCTCTTTGGCATTTCAATTTAGGGGACCCGATTAAATGCTAATATTTCTCATATTAATGCTACTGATGAGTGTTATTAAAGAGAAAATACATCACGAAACGTTAATGTTTCTCACGCTGTGTCGTTATCCAAAATATTTAATGTTACTACCAAGTTGTAAAATAATAATTTTTCATTTATTGAATTGTATTTATGTCAAAATCTCATGTATTTTTTAGAATTTGTTTAGCCTATTTTATGAAGGTATGAGGTATTCTTGTATTAATTTTATAAAAAAATCAGTACTTGTTGAGGTTTAAAAATATGAGTGTTTTGCTCCGCGATAAGGCACCCAACCCCAAGTTTATTACTTCGTACGTCAGCTTTCGTCCCATAATATATTGTTTGGAATCTTCGCGAAACATTATTGAGTTACTGGGTTATCTTGGAATGTCTCCGCCTGAACTCGTTTAGGCTCTGATAAACATAAAGCATGTATGCGATAGAATGTACGAACCCCTAAAAATGGTTATTGAATTATATTAATCTTCCTTCAAAGTAATGGTATTATTTATTGAGGTATATGCTTTTAAACATTTTATCTTTAATATACTTAGTGAACGCCGTAGGTCGCGCTAATATAAGATATTCTTCAAATGTTTGCGGTTTTAAATTTAATGAATCGGCTAATAAATAATCGGAGACTAATTTGAATATTTTGTCATATTAAAGTGCATTGATCTGAAAGGAAATTTAATCATAAACGTACGTATAAATAATCATTGATTTTAGGTATTCGAGTTTAACTATAGATCGAGTAAAGCTGTAAATTTAAAAAGTAAACGATATGATAACGGACTAAATGCACTAAAATTTAACGTCTTTTTATATGGCGAAACTGACCAATGCGTTCATATTTTAAAAATAAACTCTAGAGCAATCTTGATTTAAAATATGCTTTATGGTGGAATAAGCTTGCATAGTTTATGATTAAATAGATTCATCAATTCGGATTTTGTGCCCTTAGGGTATTAAAGGTAAAAAAAACAGGTAGATATTTATGTTTTTTTGCCACTATAGAAAGTGTGTGAGCTTTGAGTTTTCTGTAACTCATTTCAATGAACGAGTAAAACCTTTTAAGGTATCTGATTTTACCGTTCATCAGTTTCATTAACCAATACAACGAGAATTCGTAATACTTTTGTCTTCGTATTTATTATCCGTCGAATTGTCTTCGAATCTTTTATAGGTAATAAGAATTTAATCACTTGATAGCGAGGCGATAAATGAGTTTTAACCTTATTCATACAGTTTGCAGAATTTATTGAGATTTTCTTTATTATTAAAACACATTTTGTCTGTCACTAACGGTCCTTTCCAGTCATATTCGAGTGTCATGATGATGTGTTTACTTTGTCCCAAATTTTATGCATTTTATTTATTCAACGGTAAGGGCTTCCGTACTTACTAAACTTTTTTTTGGACAGTGATTCGTCATTAAAATATTTATCCCCAAAATAATTAGTGAACAGTTACTAATATTGAAATGATTACGCGGGCAAAGCTCGGGGTGGAAATCTAGTTTTATATATTGCAAACGAAGTCATTACATCTTTTAATTTTATTCCTTTTAATTCACAGCAATTATCAGATTTTGTATTTCGATGAATAATGAAGGTCTAAATGTAAGCGTATATTTAAAAATGTCTCTGAAGGCTCGGCTGTGATCATATTATAACTGTGAGAAATTGATAAAAGTACATTATAAAGTTACAGTAAATCACATGTTGTTAAGTTGACGAAGGCGACCTCTTGGGAATGTCTCGGCGCGGACACCTTTTCACCTTTTTCTTTTTATGTTCTTAAATTTATTCAAAGTAGGTTAGTGAGTTTAAAACAATACACTTTCGTATATGAACAATGAGTTTTATTGTAATCGGTGAAATTTAGGCATTATCATTATGATAGTTTAATCCATGAGAGAAAATATAAGTCAGTTGGTAAAGTTTTAGTATAATACATTACATAGACTTTGCGGTTACATATGAAAGTTGATAATCTTTTAATAACCTAAAACTTTGCTTTATAATTTTTTTCCGTAGAACTTGTAATATTCACTCGTCGTTTTTAACTCGGAAATGTGTGTAAAATCGTTTTTTACATTTCCCGATCTCGGCTAGTATGTATTATTTTTCTCTTCATTCTTATTCTATTCTCTTTGATTTCAATCTGTTTTCCATTTTTTTTGTTTTGCTATTTGTTATTTTTTGAGAGCTTTTGCACTAGTGTAATCGTGAATTATTTGGATTTTTGTTCGTCACGCATTTTCCCGGTTTCCTGTTGCCTTTTTTATTTAATTCGACAAATATACTTGTACAGATAAATGGCTGTGTACTCGTTTAAATTATTTAAGCCACATTTTAATCTAGTCGTAGTAGGGATAGTAGTATCTATCCTTTTTATAGGTACAGGTATACGGTAGTAAATCTAATAACAATTCGTTGATCTGTTGTAGTTGTGGTCGCATGTAAACAATATTTATGCTAGAGGATAAGTGTCTTAAATCGCCAACACAGTTTCATGCTATTTAGGCGGGAAGGAAAATATGCGTGAAAAATAAATATTTGTCGAATTAAATCAACAAGAAACCTCAAAAGCGCGTGACTCAGTTTCTTACGGGTCACTTTACGGGTGATGCATTTGAACTAATGATCATTTATTCAACACGTCCAGAATTGACACAGATGTAATTATTTATCATTATCATCGTTCTGAAATGATGTATAAGGGTGTGATAAACCAACATGCCACATGTATGGAACCTTGTTAACAAATGGTGATAAGGGTGGTCGGTGGTAAAGTTTATGTGGGTTGAATACAACGCACCTATTTGTTTTTATATAGTGCGTAGATCTATAATCTTGTGATTTTATAGAGGGCGATATAGCCAACAGTGTACATGGAGTATAAAAATGCGTGTACATGACCAATATCTTAAACATTTTGTTGCTTTTAATATCAGCAGCTTTTTCTGACTAAATTTTATAGTTTTAAAAAACCTTATATCAATGTATTTACGTATCACTATTTTCAGTTGAATATAAAAATTTCTAACAATTTGTTTATCCTCTGTTACATTTACATTTACAAAATAATTGAGCGCAGTACAGTTTTTTGTGTACACAGAAAGCCGAAAGGAAAATAGGCTCAATAGATTTAGGTTTTCAAGTCTTTAGCATAGTACTTTCAAAAGCTACTATTGTATCGTCCGTAAAAAAATCAAGTCCATTCAAACATGTATTTACAGATCCATTAAAGGATTTGTGTAAGAAGTATTTACATATTAATATCAACTATGAAATCTATCCATGTGAAATAGGAAAACGGATCATCTGGAATTGATGTACGAGAGTTGTTGATCATCCTATTGACTTTATACTTTCTACTATTTTCTCATATTGGCGTATTTTGGACCACCTTAAATGCGTTTAAACTCCACTAAATGCAACATACGTATCGGTTGAATTACGCATTGAACAAAATAAAATATATTATCGTTCTGTTTCAACGCACGTGAAGTATTTTCATCAGCACATTGCAGAAATAAAAATACCGTTACTTAAATTATTTAAGTACGCACTGAAAAGTGCTATGTTTCTTGTTAAGCGCCGTCATCAATTTTCGATCAGTACCCAGCCGCGTTAATTAAGAGTTTAAGACAAATTTGTATCATAAAAAACGAGTACTTGTTATTGAGATTGTAATCGAATCTTGCTTTTATATTTTGACAGTCGCATGACGTCTTCGTTATGAGTTACGATTGTTCTTTGTTAGTTAGTAGATATAATCTATTATAGTCTATAATCTATTATATCTTATATAGATTTTAGTTCTATTAGGTGGGTACTCACACAAAAGCAATGTTGAAAAGCAGTAAAAGTTTGTAAAATTACATACGATTGGGTAAATATTGCAGTAAATACTTAATACTTGAAAACAGTCTCTGACCTTCACATATTATTTTCCCTTTAACTGATAGATATACTAAACAACACATATAGGTGGTAAACTGGACATAAGTAATAAATAAAAATTTGTAATGAAAGTTCGTATACCGTAGACATTTTTTTGATTCGATTTTTGCTATTAGATAATCTAATGAAATAAATATCAATACATTTAAATTAATTTGCTGAATTATAAGTTTTTTAAGTGCTAACTTACTTATCGGCCTATAGAAAATGATATTCAGATTAAAGATTATGATGTTCTTTATATTACCATCAGTGGCGTAGCTATCATAGGGCCAGGTGGTGCAGTGCACCAGGGCCCCGGAGCTCAGGGGGCCCTCTAACCTCAGCTTTGAAAGAGGGGAGGAAGGCGGAAAGAGGGGAGGAGGGCCCGATTCTTTCCCTATGCACCAGGGCCCTTGTCCCCCTAGCTACGCCACTGATTACCATACATTCAAATATATGGAAAGTACTTATTGAATAGAAAGTAAATGTTCATTTTCGAACAAGACCTTATTTATTATAATCATCAGTAATATTCATGATTTTACGAAGAATATAAATATGATATTAAATTTGTAGTAACTATATTGATTCCTCCCTTCGCTTATTGTTAATATACACAACTAAAACTATAGCTACAACGTATATTTTCTTTTATAGAATTTACCTATATAGCGTTATCAACAAATTGCAAATATAAAAGAGTAGCAATTTTCATCTTCTTTTTTTATTAAATGGCAACTCCTAAAAGGTAAGGAATGCGGATCAGTTTTATGCCGTATTTTTGACCTATTTTTAAAATTCATGGCGGCCGCGGCTGTAGCCTCAAGTTCGGAGAACAGTGCCATATATTTTGACGGAACAAAACATTCGCACGTTAAAATATAGTAATTTTGTAACTGGTTTCGCGATGTCAATGAACTCGGTGATTCATTCACTTGTTTACATATTTATAATTTTAACACTAGTCGGAATAGGATAGATGTTCGTTAATTTGTTTTGATTTATTTCACACCTGATAACTCAACTTGAAAACCACGTTACAGTTAATTTTATATGTATAAATATATATGTTCCTTTATTAGTGATTCTAGACCTTAAAGCCTCAGTGTGAAAATTTGAAACGATGTATCATTTTGTTCTATACTTCTGTGAAAAGTTTGTCTGTTTGTTTAAATGCACTTGTCTCAACTATTGGACACAACTATTGACGGATTTCAAAAATTCTCTCACCGTTGAATACGTGGGTAACCCCTGACTATTATTAGACTATTACACTTAATATGTAGCACGGTTGTTTATAGTCAATGTTTTACCCTGAAAATAAAAAAAAATACCACATATACAATGTGGTATAGCATTCATTTTGCTATTTTAGATTTTGGGTTGTTTTTTATAACATAGTTTAAGAACCACTGTTTTGTTAAGACAAATCAAATTGATTAATTTCGTTGTGATTCTTTCCATTTGATGAACCGCTAATATTTGAAAAATGTGATAAATGGAAATGTCTAGTATTATGTTAATTACTCGTGTAACCGCTTCTTAATGTTTTTACGGTAAATTGAATACGAGGGACATTGATTTATTATCGACATTTCTACTATTTTTATCTGATGATGAGCCCATGATATTGAAATAAATAAAAAATATGCAAACTCAGGCTTAAGTTATGACCGAATTTTAGCCTATGCTAAGCTTTGCCTGCGGCTTCGCACGCGTAAAATTACAGAGTAGAACCCCTTCTCCCCCTTTTTTATCTATGTTATTATAGATATTAACGTTCCTCTTGAATCTTTATATCTATTAAAAAGACCGTCAAAATCTGTTGCGTAATTTTAAACATCTAAGCATACAGACACATAGACGGCGGAATGCGACTTTGTTATATTCTAAGTAATGATGATTGCAAGTTTGTTTTGAAGTTCATAAATATAACATTTAATAATGTAAAATACATTAAATGTATTAACTTCAGCTTACCCGAAGAGAAAAAGGAAAGAATTTTACGTTTTCCTTAGCAACTGCTGATTCGGAATGATTTACAAAAATGTTGTATTTTTAAGAGCCGCGTCTTACATTTCTCGCTGCATCCGTGATATAAATAAAACAAATGAGTTCATTATGTTAATTCGGGTCCACTTGTGAAATCAGTAAGAGGTTCAAAAACGAGGGGTAAGTCCTTAAACAGGACCTAAAAAGTACTGTTACAAAAATTCCAAATATTTATTATACCTACCCATCCAAATCTACTTATCAAGGACGTTGAAGGGTTAATGACCGTGCAGGTTCACTAATTATAATACGTACTAGCTTTCCGAGGCTCTGCCAGCGTTGTCAAAGGAAATATCCTTAGGTATGAGATATTATTCACAGCGGTAAAAAGTAGCCTATGTTACTCTCTCCTCTTATCTATCTCCAGGCACAAAAAATAAGCCATGAAATCGCTCCGTTGCGACGTGAAATAAAGACAAATAAACAAATTGTGACTTTTTAATATCGGTAACAATAAGTAAGTATTTATTGCAATTTTATTGCAAAGTATAGATAGATGAA
The DNA here is from genome assembly GCF_012273895.1 of Zerene cesonia. NCBI lineage: Eukaryota > Metazoa > Arthropoda > Insecta > Lepidoptera > Pieridae > Zerene > Zerene cesonia. Next base: position 3,411,232 of record NC_052105.1, on the reverse strand, counting down.
TCTTGAGCAACCGAATCAGAGACATCAGATTGTTCTTAATAATGAAAAGAAGAAAATGAAATTCCAAATATTTAAGCAAGTTAATTTAGTATAAAACACAACTCTCTGTTTAAACTGCGACCTCAATGTAGTCGTGGCCAGCATTAGTTTAAAATAAAACACAGGGTAACATTTATTTGTTAAAATAGAACAATGGGAATAAAGTTAAAAATAGTGAAGTAAGTAAAGTGAAGCTAATTAACCCTCTCAAGTTGTAATGTGTCTGAGTAGGTTCGCCCATTTGGTGTTGCCATCCCTGAGATTACCCACAATGAAGGAAAATAGGTCGTCTCGTAGGTATATATTTTATTCGTTAAGCTATCTACATGTTTATAGCTTTAGTATTTTTATGACTAGCTTTATTAAAACTGGCAATATCAAATTCCAGGTTATAAATCAGTTTTATGATGTAGATTTCCCCAAATTTCTTCGTGAGATTCTTGAAATCTTTGTTACTAGTTGATTAATTCGTAATATTATAATTAACATGAATATTTTGGTGTATTATGTTTCGATAATACATGTATCGATATATCAACATTCATGTTTTTATATTATAAACTCAGACGGAAAAATAATAATAAATATAGTCTATACTAATTTTATACAGCTGAAGAGTTTGTCTGTTTGAATGCGCTAATCAGTGTTAGATAGCCCATTTATTGAGGAAGGCTATAGGCTTTATATGTATTACGGGCGAAGCTGGGGCGGACTTATTCGTGGATATAATTTAAAATAGAAATAATACGTGTTGGTTTTCATAAAAATAAAATTTGAATTTAAGTGTGATTAGTATGATATGCCAGTAACTTATTATATTAGATTAACATCTCTCTGAATATAAGATCAGTGTAAGAGATGCGAGTAGCGATCCATAAGGATGTGGTAGTTCTTGTAAAATATGTAAGGAAAATGTATGTAAATGAAATCATTCATATACTGGTTAATAATGTTAGTTAATTTTCAAAACAAAAGCTAAGATTACAATTCTATAAAATGTTACTAATATATCTTCTTCGAGTTTCAACAGTTTTATATTGACTTTCTTGCGAATACTTCTTACGAAAGGACATTTTGAACACCAAATATTTAATGCTTCAATTTAAAAACGTGTTGACATCGCAATATAAAAATGAGTTAGTACCTTAGTATGTCCCTTCTAAAAATAATTGCCATCAACATTTATGCCGTAGATAAAATTTAAAGCCATCATAACTTGAATTTATTTAACCGAATACTATATTTAGTTTATTATTATTACTCATTTATAACGCAGTCAATTTTTTTTAACTTTTTACAGCTTTCAACAGGTAAGGGTATATCTTGATTACAAAATGTTTATTTTTACAATTCATAAAAAAGCAATGTCACTTGCTTATAAAATGTGAATGATATTACAGCGTGGGCTCGCTAGGCATTTTTATATCAAGTTTATGCAGTTTTTTTTTCTCAGGGGAAAAACAAAAACTTGATATAACCAACCGATCGCAAGATGAAGTTTTGAAAGTGTTTAGGTATTGAACATTTGATAAATCGTTTTATGTTTCTATTTCTCCTATTTTAATTCATATCGTTTATTCTTTTAAAATAAAAATTTAAGAAAAAGTATAGTTTTTAATACAAAATAATTTAACTTCTTTGAATATTGTTCTCATTTATTGGGACAAAAGCATTAATATAAGCACGTAGTTTTTTGGGATATGGGAATATATTTTGAGACACATTGCATTTACTATTACCACTGATCTGACCATTAAAATTTATGATGATATATTTAAACAATTACCTTATTTTTAATGTTTTGTGAGTTAGGATGATCAGGTCCCTGCAATATACCTGACGTAGCATGACGGCGGTTTATTCAGGTTCTCAGAAGGATATCCTGACCCGAGATGACCTGTCTCTACAATGGTTTTCATAATACGAGTCAATGCTCGTTATATTCAATAATGAATTCGACAAACGCCTTATAAGGGTCGATAATACCAGTTAATTGGATATTTTACTATAAATAAAGTGAAGTGATATGATACTGAAATTAGTGCTTCAATAATTGTTATTTTTGCATTTAATCTTTCTAATCAGGCTATGGGCTTGGGCATGTATTAAAATAAATCCTCCCACTAATCATATGAAAATCTTGAATCGATAACAATGACGCGTTAATGTTATGAACAGAGATAAAATCATAGATGAACAAAAAGCGTTTCAATGTAGATCAGCATTTACAAGATGGATTACCTATCTAGTAGCTAAAGAAAAAAATAAATCGAATCTCTGTTTAGTTCCGTAGCTTAATCGTAGATGATTGAACAAGTATGATTGAATGTATACATAAATGCATAGTTATATTTGAAAAAAATGTGAATACTTTTTAATATTTCATGATTTTCTGATATAATATATAATGGTTGAAAGTTTTATATCAAGATGAAAAATATGTAAATTTATTGTAATGTAGTCATCGAAAGAAAAGACGTAGTCACCCTCGACTTTTAATTTTTTTTTCAATTGAATTTCCTTTCATGATATTTTTACAATGGATATTAAAGATATTTCTGAACTCTAATCGCATTAAAGCACAATTAATCACTCATGTCCAGTATAGCACGGGTCAATATAAGTGCTAGTTTTTTGTACTTAGTGACTTGCAAAAAAATTGAGGTAGGAGCCCACTGGTGTATACAACGCGGACGGGTGTCTATAGATGGTTATCGTTATGGTTCACTTGACTTTGCGAATGTATGAGTCAAAGACCTTGTGTTTTTATTGTTGTATTTTCTGAAAGCTCTCATGCTTTTAATTTCATCATCTTTTATGGTGTTAATCCCTTCTTGTTTGTTTTATTACACTGCTAGCTTTCCGCGGCCTTGCCCGCGTTGTTAAACGAAAAGATATACAGTTCCGGGGCTCATAGTTCCCGTTACCGTAGGTTTCCGGGAGAAAAACTATCCCATGTCTTTTCTCAGATCTCCATCGTTTCACCATATCGGTTTAGTTCACTCGTTTTAGGATTGAAGAAGAGACAGACAGATAGTTATTTTCGCATTTACAACATAAGACGGGATTTGAAGTATAAAGTCTAGGTTATATTAGCCTAATACTTGGTTTGCAATACTAAGGTAACTACATCTTAACACACTTCTACGATTTGAGCTATTTATGGTTCTACGTTATTTGTCCGATATATGAATATTATAGAGCAATGAAAACTCAAAGCGCTTGTGGCTTATTTGTTGTACCTTGTATATAATCTAATATATTACATTGTAATTAAATTTTTTGGCAGGTATGTACAATATATTTATGCTTTGTCCTACTATTAGATAATACCGCCATTTGATATAATGTAATCTAGGTACTCAACCTTTAATTTGTATTTTATCCAGAGCAATAAATTTCACCAGGTAATTTTTTGTTCTCATTGCATGGACATAGGCCTTAAGGTTTGAGATCATAATCAACGTAAATTATATCCTATATGAAGTTACCTAGAGGTACTAGTATAGTATTACGTTATCTGTGGTAGAGGTAATAAAAAAATATCGATTTTAACACAGCGATTAACTCAACCATTTCTAAAGTTGAACACTGTTAAGAACAGTTATCTTTAAAGGTTTTATTGATGAATTCGGCCGATTGTCAGTTTGATACGGCAATTTCCTTTACTTTCGCGATGTAATTTCATCTGACCTCAATGTATCGTGAATTAAATTATTGGGGAATGAAATTGTGATCGTACAGTTTATACGCACTTTGAGTTTGAGTATACATTATAAACTCATTCTTAACGATAATTGCAAGTGTGTCTGTGGAAAGTTCAGTTTACTGTTTATTGCATTGATTAAGTTCAGTTTACTGTTTATTGCATTGATTAAATATATTTCTAAATTATTAAGAATTCTAGTTACTCTATGATAGCATAAACTTGGATAATAAAATATCATGAGTAGAAGAAACTTAATCTTTGAGGTGGAGTTCGGTCTCAAGTGTTGCTTCAATAATTAATTAAAAAGTCAAATAATTTCAATGAGAGATTGTTTAAGAACACGACATTATTTAATTTAAATATTGTCGATATTATTGGTTTTTGTCATGGCCAATTATTGTGTTCTATTTTTATCATCAAATAAATACGTCAAATAATATTTACATACAAAGTCTATTTTTTCAATTTCTATTTTATCAAGGCAAATTTCTTAGATAAAACTTTAAACGTTCACATAATATCTTATAGTTATTCATTGCTATTAATGTGATTATAATATAATAATTTTTATAAAAAAATCTTCAAACAGACCGGCTTTCAAGTCAGTCATGTTTCATGACCACAACCTGTCCTCATACGGAAAGCGTGCATAATATACATACGAGTATATGCCATAATACCTAATTGTAATATGATATCTTGAACAAGTTAATATTATAAATCAAAACAACTGTTACCAACTTACCAACAACTTAATTTATGAAAACGAGCTGCGAAGTTTTTACCTAGATATGAATTAATATAAATCAATGGAGACGTGACAAATCATCTTAAATATTATGTTACAGACGTTGAATTATGTTTCATCTCATTTTTATGGTAAAAAAAAACAATTGGCAATGGTAGCGTTATTTATTAAAGCATTTACAAAAGTGCATATTAATGTTTGTTAATGGTTCTCTGAATATTTTATCAGCAACTGTTTTCTTTCAAATGATCAACGGAGATACAAGTGGAGAGGGCATTAATCCAAGGAATGAAAATAATGCAGATTTAAGTGAGTATTTATATAACTTGACCGCCTCCTTGGTATAGTGGTTAACGCGTGAGCGTAGAACCGAGGCGTCCTGGGTTCGATTCCCGGTGGGGATGCACATTAAACAAAAACCTCTCGGTCTAGCAGGACATAGAAGGCTGATATATGTCCATAAAAAAAGAATCGATCAGTGAAACAGATGTATATCATCTGCCCCATTCCCCTGTAGTGTGTCATGTCCCCTGTGTCCCCACACGAGACTTCACTTTTTTTTATATAACTAGCTGTTCACTCCGGCTCTGAGTAGACTGTTAGTGTAAGGTATAAACATTGTCAAAGCTGTTTTCTTAATCCAGAGACAAATTTAGCAAACCAAATTGATATTTTTTAGTTTAGTTTATTATATTTGGTTTATTAATGATTTAATACCCGACCAGCTGTTCTCGAGTTATACGTGAAACAAGCACGACTTTCTTTAATATGAATATTTTATCTCGCATTCAAAAATCATTCATCAGGTCTTGAATTCGAATTTTTTATTACACTCAGGCACACATTGCCTATTTGTTTCATCGGTTCAAAAGTAAAAAATATATTAGGTTAAAGACAAGATGTTGTTATTTATGTTAAACTGCATTATTTATTAATCTTAAAATATGGAAAAGGGCTATTTTCTTTGACTTAATTTTTTTAAGGAAGTGGATTAATTTCTAGTCGACGTTGAACATGATTTATTTAATATCTTTGTTGTACTATTAATAAAATAGGGTTGAATTTATTTTCATAATTTATAAGATTGGATAGTTTTATTTGTTATTTTAAGGATTAAGAACAATTTAAATATGAAATCGTAACATTTATGTAATGGTTATAATTCGAGTACTTCATAACGGAACTAGCTGCGCCCCGCGGTTTCACCCGCGTAAGTCCGTTTTGTTGCCTATGAGTTATTCCTGTTGTTCAGCTATCTACGTACCAAATTTCATTGCAATCGGTTCAGTAGTTTTTGCCTGAAAGAGTAACAAACATACAGACATCCTCACAAACTTTCGCATTTATAATATTAGTAGGATAGTATAATAAGATTATTCAGCATCAATATATCTGTTGACTTTAACACGTGTATGCAAAATCTCGTTTATTCGAGGCAAAAGCATAGAATGATTGCATTTCGATTCGTCATAAATCTGCAATAAAGTTTTATTACGGACGGCTCATAACATTTGGTCATAATACTATGTTTGTGAAAACCCTTTACCCGTATTATTGGTGCCACTATAAAATAATATGTTATTATTTTAATTATTGTACGAAGCTGTATGGTGAATTATAATTCTGTCGAAATACGGTCTTTTAGTTTTAGCCTGAATCTTAATTAAAAAAAGTCTGCCTGTTCTACTCAGTATTAAAAAATTTCAAATAAAATTAATAAATTGTGTTAGATATGGAAATCTTTTTTCCAAAAAGTCTACCGAAATCCCTGGGATTGTGGTCGCACTCTAGATTCTAATATGTGACAAAATAACTCCGATTTCCTATCAAATACAAAAAGAATCACGTTATGAAAACTCACGGTGTTAATAGGTCGGATTGATTATCTCATCGTTTTCGAACTTTATAAATTACGAACGAAATAGACAGATTTGGATCAATAACAATTTATATTATAATAATGTACCTACCAAATGTTAAAAAATATAAATTGTTCAATTTTATCTACTATCTTTTTCTTATTTAATATATGTAATTATACATAAAATTACATATCTCGAAGGACGAAGATATATCAAAGTAATGCACCTTGATCACGTATTCAGGTTTAATTAAGCTTATAAGAAATTTATGATCCTGGCCCGTATATCTTTATAATATATTTAATATTAAAGGTATAAAACCATAAAACACTCATACATGTAGCATTCAAAAATACAATAATTTTTATGACCGACACGCCTCGTTATCGAGCTGATTTTGAAATAAAACCCGACAGGAAATACATCTATGTCATTATATATGTTTTTTATAATAAAAAATCAAATTTATTCATGCCCAATACATAAATTTAATACTATTTATAAATATGTCGCAGTGAATAACATATTTAAGAATAAGGTTTAATTATATGAGGTGTACATAAAGCAAAATTCTGTCTTTGATCAGTAAATCCATGACCAATTTTGTTCAGAATTTTCTAGATTCGTAGAAGGTCAAAAGAAACAATCGTAACTTACTAATTATTAGAAAAGTTATTTATCAAAAACTTGTGACCATTTTGCAAGAAACAAATGTGTGAAATGTGTTATATTTTATATAGCTAATTTCTATTACTTAATTTTTATCACTCTTGATAAAAAAAAAATTAAGGGTCACACGAGGGTCACATATTCAAAACAATACAATTATCCAGTAAAATCCTTCAAAAAGAATACGGATACATTATTTGAAAATGTTATATTATTATATATATAAAGCCCAGCTGCAGAATTGTAAGCGATGCAAAAGCGATCGACGTTTTTAAATGAACCCGCGGGCCAATAATAGAACAATAAAATAGGCTTATTGGGATTTCTAGATCGCTTAAACCCTAAAGGCCAGTGCTAGCCTTTGGGTAATCCTACCCTTCGTGCGTGGTGATCCTTCATACATACTAATGTGAAGCTGTAATAACCTTATTAAATGCGTTATTTATAATTAACACTTTATAAGGTTTATCTTTAGCTTAGGTACCTTACGCTAAGTTTTGTTTCGCTAGTCTAGAGACGACTTATGACTGAAGTCTTAAACTTTGATGGCCAGCTGGCGTAGAACTTTTTGTTTTTCTAGCGTCTGGCTTCATATATCAATGTAGTATACTATGCAAGTATTTACAAAACAAGTGTTTTACGTATATATTCGTTTTTGGGGCTTGTGAGAATGCTTTGTGTAAATGGGATAAGCTTTGTTTCGTATGGAACAAGAGGTAATTGTATAAAACTACTGCTATCTTTATTTTTTATGAGTAGTAGTAATTGACCTAACTGAAATCTTTAATGTTTCAGTTCATATATGTTTTTAAATTGCGTAATTCAAAAACAGTTTAAACTCGTATAAAATCAGATACTTTCAAATATACTGACATAAATCAGTATCATTGAATTAGGCGCTTAAATTAAATTGTGCAATAGCATTCATTTACATCTACATCTCATTTACATCTACATTGATAGAGATTTTGAGTATGGATGTAACATATTTTTAAACGATGAATAACCTTTTTTAAGAGACAATTACAACAATACACATAAAGTACGCGTTAAACGAATTTTCAGTTTTTATTGAAACAAAAAGTCCCTTAATATTCCATTCAGAGCTGGTAATAGGCGCGAATTCAGATGATATTATTTCAAACACAAACATTAGAATACACCGTTTACATCATTATTGAACCCTCTAGTTTTAGCACATAGGCTATGTAAAGCGATCCACACCCCATTGTTTCGGGATGATAAATTAGCACGGCTTACCTGTCGCTAGGATTATACTCCGGACTATCGCCACCCCATCCGAAACTCACCTTTTTTGAATTTGAGCATTTGATTAATTCATCCCGGAACAATACGTCTTGTATTTACTGATGAATTCGTATCGATGAGCGCTCTGTTAAAAATTTAATGAACGACGCTATGATACAAATGTTGTTAAGCAATTTATACTTTATCGGATTAAGCTGTTTTCGTATGCTTTCAAATATAACGAACGAAGTGCCTTTTTTGGTAATGAACGTATTTTGCTATCCCGTTGAGATATTGAATTATATACATTGAATTTTCCTTGACTTTTCTTTTGTCTCAATCACCCAATTATTTTTTTATTCGATAACGAAGATTGAAGTTTAAGTGACAGTGAGTTTTAGTAAAATATATTGATTTTCCTTATTTGGTAAAAGAAGTTGATATAATTTTATTTAATAATATGAAGTATCAGATTTTTATCTGATGAATTTTTACAAGATTTTAACAAAATCAGTAGTTAAGTAGAAGATAAATATTAAGCAATATGACATATATAAATAAAATACAATTATTTTCTAAGATTTTGGCTCGAAAGATTTCATCGAGATTATGTTTGACATTGACCATTAAGATGTAAGCACCTACATTAAAACTTATTTAAAATTTAAAGCAAATTAATGTTCATTAATACAAGATAAAAGGAAAGTTGCATATTTTATAATTTTAATGAACTTAATGCAATATTAAATGAATCATAAAATGCGCATAACAAATATTTGTTGTTTCACGCTAATTGACAGGTTAAAGTAAATATTGTTTTTACCTTCATGAGAAGAAAATACATAAAACAACTATTCAATAGGCAGTAACTATAAAAATGGCTTTATGTACAACAATGAGAGACCAATAAATATCGAACCATATCCGATTCTTCTTTATTTTACTTTATTCTACATTGAATAATATAATTAGAATACTATATTTAACTACTATTTAAATAGAACTCAATATATTAATATAGAACATAATCAATTCATGGTATTTGAATCATATAATATGTTGACATTTTTGTTCTTAGCATATAATAATAAACAAATACAGCGCATAAGTCAATTCCTATTGATGGTTTTTATTAGCAGAATAACTTAGATAAGCATATGATTATAGCAACATTTAAGAGCACAGCTAAATTTCTACGTTTTATTTCGTTTAAGCTAAGGGGAAACAATTATGCCTCTTTACCGCGTCGCGTCGAGTTTTTGCCGTGGATGGTGTTGAGTTATGATGTAAACGACAGCTATCTTGACTATAAATCACAGCTTTCTGACAATTTCCAGCCGAGTTATGTTTTATAACACTTAAATTCGTAGGTTAGATACTCCAAACTTAGGTTTCGAAGCCTATAGATGTTTGAGATTAAAGTCTGAAGGCATTTACGTTGGATTATATGACTGTATATAGCTTATATATAATCTTATAAGTAAGTAAGCATAATTTTTAAATTTAAATATGAGTTAATTCAATATCTTTTGTTCATATATGAATAACAACTCTGTTAAAAATAAAATTGCTCTCATATTTTTCAAATAAATTACATAGATGACCATTAAGTCAATATTAATTATATAGTTTATAATAAGATGATTTACGGTTTATATAAATCCCTATGTCAAACGTTTACATAATCTTGAAATTCTGTTTCATCAATCCGAGACATGTAAGGGTGTTATGAAATATAACAAGACCTCTTTATGTGTTGTCGACAAAATATTCATACATAGCTCTCTTCTAAATTCCGAACGAAAATTACAAATACATTTTTGCTACAGAAAAATGTTTCAAAGGCATACACAGGAATAGCACGTCATGTCTGTGTAGTATGAACATAAAAGAGCTCAGATTGCCTTCTACCGTCTACTGGCCTATTGTTAAAAGACGGATGGCAAATTAAAACCTTTCGTGTAGCTTGCGCGTAGTGATTGAGTGTGAAAAAGCACTTGGATTACTCGCACAGCAATGGAAAAATAATCTATCGATCAGCACTGATTGGAAGCCGGCTTAGATGTTCTTTGGTGCAAAGTGAGTGATTATTCCTGTATTCTTATATAGTATAGTATTACATATATATATCCGCGACTTCTTCGCCCGTGGTCCATGTATAGCGTCGGTTACTCAGTGGAGATGAAGCTTTCTAATGATCAATTTTTGAAATCAGTTCAGTGCTTTTTTGTGGAAACATTACATACATACATACAAATCCTCTATATTAAATATTTATGTTATTAACACTAGCTTTTCGTCACGTGTAATACAAATCTTCGTAGATTTTTGAAGAAATAAAAATGAAATAAATAATTATATTTTTTATACAACTTTAGATGCGCACATCCCGTTAACGTTTTATTAAAGAAATAACATTCTTAATTAAAGCACAAAGCGTTTACACCATGTTATGACTATTCATGATATGCACTTAACAATACATATCTACATACATATATTAATCTATTCAAACTTAAAACTTCCCTCACACGAATGCCCTCACGTATGAAATCCTAATTGCCCATAAAAATGTTTAATCTGAAAGCGAGAGAAGATCGAAAGACTGGACCTCTCATTTTTATTTTGACTCCATCACCCCACAAAGTCAATCCTTTCACTGCAATATTTACTACGCATTAAATTTTCCCCTGGCGCGTTGAAAACGTAAAGCCCCGAAAAGGGCAAATTAAATCATATATACGTCTCAATTATTTGAAAAGCGCGGCGTATCCACAGACGAAAAAAGAATGGTAGCGGTGGTCCTTTGAAAGCCTATCGGGGGCGCTTGCAAAGCTGTCACTCCCAGAAGGATACTTCACTATGATCTTTTCAGATCTGTATTAAAATCGTGATACACGCACATTACTGCTTTTGTACGATCAGCTTTAAAATCTCAGCTAAGCTAAGCGACGATGTATTCTGAATGAGCGACGCTATGATGTACATCGTTTCAAGATTTTGTTGAGGCGCCGCGGTGGCTGGTGTGGCGCGCATGCGTAGGAAACCTCCCTCTATTGGTCTATGGTGACGTCATCGGGGTGAACCCGTGGATCTGAGTGTCAGTAACAGTCACCCCGCGGCAGTCGGAGGGTAGCCACGTGATACGAGTGACTATACCCAAACAATCGCTCCCAACTGACCATTAGACATTATCGGTGATAAACAATCAACTGTGATGCGATTTTTTTCGTGTGTTCTAGTAAAAGTGACATTTTGGTAAACGACAAAGACTTTCCTATTAAAAGGTATGAATGTACGTTGTTTACCGTTCGTTTTGCAACGCAAGCTCAACATGAGAGCTGTGTTTTTGGTTCTTATTTGACAAAATATTTGTTCAGAAATGTTTTCAGACGTTCGACAGCTTGATAAAGTTAAGCAACAAATTATTTTCTAAAAGACGTAGTTAGTATGACTGAAAAAGAACGTTATCGTTATTCGTTTTTTGATAATTATGATATTATCTTATTATTTAGGTGTATGAGAAACTGCCGTGTATTGAACATTAAAGCAACACAAGTATTACTATATTTATTTCTGAAACATCGCATAAGACGCAATTTTATTCAATTAAAAAGTTATATTTCTAATAAGCATTTAAAATAAGGGTTACAAGAACCTCTTGAAAATATACGAATATATTACACGGTTATTTATATTTCAAACAAAAAGTATTGAGGCGTATTAGTCAGTACTTAGGAAACAGCTTGAAAACGGGAATAATATAAATGCGTAGCCACGTAACAACCCCGCCGTTTTATTTAATGTAGAGCCACTATGGAAATTCACGATGCTTTTTACATATGAAACAAAATTTGTAAGGAACTACGAAATAGAGGAACGTAGGAAGATATAATTAGACATTGAAGTTATGATTTAATTTTTCCATTAGTGGGTTTGGTGTCTTACGTTTCAAAGCTAATAAGCCGATACCAACTTTTTGACTGCTCGATTTAAAAAAAAAAATTAATAGTTAAGTGCTCAATTTATACACAGTTCATTGAATAAGCATTCTATACTGTAAGTGTAGAGAATGCCTAGCGCCTTATTAAAATTTGATAATTATACAACAAAGTTTTGTGTTTAAATACGACAGAAATGTCAATAAAAAGTACTCTAAAACGTATAAAAAAAGTATCGTTAATTGCAGCAGTGGCAGCGACTTTATTTCCAAGTTAACAAACCGTAGCCAGCACTCAACGGAAAATTTGAATATTTCAAAGAATAAAGTCACAGTGAACTATTGGAAGGTTTTGTTACGATAATGGGTTTGATAGTGAGTCATTTGAATATCCCTTCGGCTTTAGGGTTTAACATAACGTGGGTTTGAGGTAATAATAGACTCACATTGAATATATTCAGAACATGACGTATTATTTTTGGTACTAGTTAGACTCACGCGATTTGTTGTTGTTTTTTGTGTTGGATCAATAACCCGTTCCATTTTTTCATTTTTAAACTTACAGCTATGTTTCTAATAAATATTAGAAATATAACAGTAAGTTGAAAAATGCTTTTTATTGTAATTATTTCTTGCCTCACCATTTTTAGTTCATTACTTGTCATTCCATAATCAAACACTTTTATAAATTGTGGGAATAATTTAATTTTTATATCATTTTCATTCAATAAGGCCATGTCATTCCTCGATGCTAGAAAAATCTGAAATCCCTCAAATTTTGCGCATTTCCTTCCATGGTAGTACCTAATAGTCTTGTAATATACATTTTATTTATTTTTTTATAATTTAAACATCTTGCTATAATTCGATATAGTGTTATGTACTACTTGGTCTGAATGGGTTTTTAATCGCGGGTAAAATGAGTTTTTACTTTCCCTTTGTGTTTTTTTAAACAGGCATTTCTTTTATGTTTTATTTTGCCTTGAATGTAAGGCCGATACAGTTGTCCGTGACCTATCTTTAACTGTATGATTAAATTTTGGAGGGCTTTCGCCGATACGAAGATAAAGTTAATAACGTCTTGTGCATGCGTCAATTCTAAATGATACAGTACTATAATAGTTTAAAAAACTGTTTCATTTCGACTATTATCCATACATAAACTAGAGCATAACTAGCTTCTTCCAAACATGTCTTAAATGGAAAAATAGCTTTTTACATTTCGATTTTTGTTTGTTATGATATATATTTATAAAGCATTTTAATTCTATTAAATTAAAAATAAAGAAGAAAGAACTCTCTAGATCCGTATTATAAGTCTAGAAATGTGACTAAAATGTAATTAATGGTGAACACCTCGGAATATAAAAAGATAGAAAGGCAATTACAGTTCACATGTGCGCCTCAGAATACCAATTATCGGACTAATCACTGAAACAAAGCTGTCTGATATGTGGGCTTTAAAGAATGTGGTGATGAGTTTTTTATTTACTATAATTTGCAATTGGCTTCTTTGTTTCTGTTTGAGATTATATTTACAAATGATCTTGTCTATAAATTATTTAAGAGTAGCTTTATAAATCTGCATGTTTTATTAGATGTTTTAATTCCAACGAGTGCGGTAGAGAGTCTTTAATGTAGAAAATATATGTGAATCACATAATCTGGTAGGTTTATTTCTATGAAAAACATTGAAAGGTATGTATATAGGAATTATATAATTTTATACTATGCGTCGTTTATTGTCAATTTTCTTCTATTAATCCATGCTCCATGAGCAAAATTTTCATAAAGCACATCACTAATAAGTGATTTAGAGTCTCGATATCAGAATATTACATCAATACCAATACGTAGATGTACGTGTAATCATTTGATCAGATTATTCAAAGCATTGCATCCGAAAACTGACCCAATTCTCGGTGCAAATATAGCAGAATGCACCAATTAATCTGACTATCTGGCAGCAAATTGCATTACGCAGCATAGCAGTCAGCGAAAAACGACATTATCACCGTCCCCAAGTACGAAGCTAAAAGAATTTAATCCGTAGATTGCAACTGGTCCTCGATCGACGTTTTGGGGTAATCACACCTAATTTGATTGCCTCTTGAGCAGCTGCCAAGGAGACGGTCTCTGTTAGTAGCTAAACTAAAATCCTCTAGGTTTTATGGGGCTCTTATAAGGTTTGGTTCTTTTACTGGCACTTTTAGCATACATTTTTATATATTTCTATCTTTGTTAAGAATATTGATTTAAATAGTGATTTTCAATCGATTTCAAAAGAAGGAGTTTATCAATTCGGCTGGTTTTTTTTGGGTTTTTGCATGAGGTTCATGACAATTTAAAGACGATTTAGTTTTTAATTAATTATATTCTCATAGAAATAGCTTACACCTTAAAATAAGTATTTATTTCAATGTGTAATTGTAGATTAACTCACCAAAAAAGTAAGTAAATTCAACACAGTTGAGTTTCAAACTTTTATGGAGTACAAAAATGTATGGACAAACAGAAGAAAAAATAAAGTGAATTCTTGTCAAAACATAACTATAAAGTATGAAAATATCGATGCATTGCATGTAATATGGAAATGTAAAATTAAAGGGTTTTTTTGAAAATTATCGACTAGTGCTACAAATAAATACTATAAATTTCGCACGGACCATTTCGTATCTCTACGTCACTGAAGTAATTTATCATCGGAATTTAAACCAAAGTGTTACAAATATTATAGTTGCCACCGATGATTTATATCTGTAGACAATAAACGGGAGACAATGGTTGAAATTTAACATTTTATCTTTGTGTGTTTACTGTTTTGCATTATAAATTAAACTAAAGAAAACATGACAATCTTTCTACACGCAAATAAAAACGTATTTCGCTTTTTGAACTTTTGTGAGATTATATTTCTAGTCAGTAAGCGCTTTATAAAGTAAATACATTATTCTGATTTTACTTATAATATTAATTAACAAAACCTCTGGTTTTGGCCAGAAGTATAGGTCTAAACCAGAGTTTGCTGTGATTTCTTCCACACCTTATGATTTAATTCCTTAATAAGTTTCATCGTTTAACAGTAAAAATAACTCGACCATATCCTGAATAATATACCTATTCTCTTCCAACATTGCTATTAGTCCAGCAAATTGCCTAATTATGATGTAAGTGTGGTAACGTTTATTGATTGCTTTCTCATCCCCTTTAAGAGATACAAGAGAAACCACTCAGCTCATTCGAGGCGAACTTTCTTGTATTAAAGCTACTCCTTATACATGTCATTTTCATACGTTTTTTTTTTCAAGAAGCTATTGAGACAGAGAGTGGGAAAATACTTTTTTACGCAGACAATCTTTTTTTTTAACAAAACGCTATGATGTTGTTTGAATTAAGCGATAGATGTTTTATTGAATAAAACAAACCCGCTAAACAATGAGTCAGAACAAAACTTCAAAGTCCAAGCCCTGGATTTCCCAATGGGTATATCATCGTAAAAAGATCTAAGGAATTTCATTAACCCCATTATTTATTTAAAATCAACATTAATCCATTGAAACTGTGAAATTAAAACGTAAAAGTGTTATAAAAGCTGCATGATTTATTTGATAATGTCACGGAAACTCAAGGCCTAAAATATTTATCATTTTTAAACGTAATGAAAAGAATGTATCAATCTTTTGTCTCAGGGACTGACACTGTTGGGGTCTGGGAAATTAAGTCTAAAAAATGGGTTGGTCGTTAGGAAAATTACAATTTGCTTTAAAGACCTCGTTTGTAATGGCGTGAGATGTATCTTTATAATGAAGTTGTAAACATTATACGAAATCATAATATAAATCTTATTACGTGCATTTTCTTTGTGGTTTTTAAGACCTTTTATAACCCACATTGGTTATAGATAGATTATGCCTGAATTTAAAAATGTTTAGAATAACGGCATTGTATCGCATTAGATATGTACCTAGCGTGATATTCACATAATGACATTTTAATTAAAACTAACTTGCTGTTTTTTTATATTTGCGTTGGTGTATTTTTTTGTACACTTCTAATATAATAACAATAGCTTATTTAAATAGATTATTCATCAAGAGATAATATTACGTAATTTTTTTATTTTTATATAACAATGGAGAAAAAAATATCATTTGCTTTTTTTTTTTTTATGTCATAGCGGGCAGCTGAGCTGGTGGTTCGCCTGATGGTAAGCTATCACCACCGCCCATAAACATTCGCAAAGGTAGTACCTCTGTGAATGCGCTGCCCGCTTTTATGGGGTAAGGGAAAAGGAAAGGATTAACGACTGGAAAGAAGGAATGGACTAGGACGGGTGAGGAAAAGGAAACGGGCCTCCGGCTCCCCCACTCACCGTACGAAACACAGTGGCATGCCACTATTTCACGCCGGTTTTCTGTGGGGGTGTGGTACTTCCCCGGTGCGAGCTGGCCCAATTCGTGCCGAAGCGTGCTCGACTCCCACAATAAAATTTGTAAATGGATTCCTCGAATAGGTAGTTACACTGTTCGAATAAATGAATAAATACATGTTTTACAGCTTTAAATAACGATTAGATTTATAAAAACTAATGAAAGACGTGCTCGTCGCACGTCCTTCCTTAGTTTTTAAAGATAACGTATCCTAGACTATTTGCATAGCACAATCCGCCACCTCGTAAATTATTACTAAACATTCCCAATTTAGCGAGCGAGCGAAGCATTTTCGCTCCGAGCGTAAACCGATTGAAAAATTGTAGCGAGGTGCTTACATAATACCGGCCCTCAAGCAACGCCGGGGGCGACGGTAATACTCACCCGAATTAGGGTGCTCCTACAAAACCCTTCTCGAGAGGTGACATCGC
Organism: Zerene cesonia; assembly: GCF_012273895.1. Lineage (NCBI taxonomy): Eukaryota > Metazoa > Arthropoda > Insecta > Lepidoptera > Pieridae > Zerene > Zerene cesonia. The sequence continues at coordinate 3,394,156 of NC_052105.1, read as the reverse complement.
CAAATTTAAATTATTACACGTTTAATCGTTTTAATTCGCTTTGTAATAGGCAGACGTGAGAGACATTACGCGGTTAAAAGATTTGTTTTATCAACGGTCCAGTATGATTTACGTAATTTTAGTAAAGGATAATATGTAATTTTTATATTAAGTTTATGTTGTCTATTAATGTGCTGAATGATATTATAGAACAATAATGAATCAATTACTTTAACGTTTTCAAATTACCATTCATACCTTTGAACATACATTTGTTTGAGAAATTTTGAAAGAATAGAAAAAAATTGATCACGAGGCGGGATTCGAACCCGCGTCTTTTGCCAAACCGTAGCAACGCCTAGCCTCTCGCGGGTTCGAATCCCGTCTCGTGATAATTTTTTTTCTATTCTTTCAAAATTTCTCATTTCAATACTATAAAACTAAAAATTAAATACATATGTTTGTTCATTTATTAGCAAGAGCATTAAATACAGTATTTTTTTTAATAAGCGAACTGAAAACATTTTATCCACCCTATTTAAATGACTTATAAAAAGATTCGTTAGTAACTCAGAATGTTGTGGTAACACTGCATGCAGGATATAAAATATTAATGAGAGCATGTTCCACCCTCCTGCCAGTAATAAGTGTTTAGTTGAGGGGGTTGCTTCAGGTCCAGATGGCGAAACGTCAATGAGATTCGATTTGAGATTAGTCTAAGATTACCTTTCTTACTATAGGCAATGGAATTGTTGAAGATGAAAGCAGATGTCTAAATTTCTTCCTAGGTATTGTTGGGCGGTAGTTACGTATTTATTATAGATTCGGTGCTTTTAGAAATGGCGCATATACATTTAAAGGTTCTTTTGCATTTAAGCTATTGTTTTACAAAAGGATAATTTTGATACATTCAAAACTTCAAGTTCAATAATACGAATTATTAGAATAACGATTACAATTATAATTAAAAGATAACCTAGTTACAGGCCGATTGAACTGAAGAAAAACGATAATATGATATGCAATGAAGGTACCATTAATTCATACAGATTAAATATTAAACATTTCACCTCTTTTATAATTTACATAAACTATCACGGACCGTAAACTGAGAAATCTGTTAAGTTATAGTTAACTACGATACTTAGTATTCTGTAAACAATCAAGTGGTACGAAAATCCGCCACGTTTTTGGCAAAGCGCCGCCACAGGGACATATGTTGATATATTTTATTCATAAACGCTGGGCGCCTGATGTACGAGCCTTGTATATAAGATATGTGGTATGGAATGCAGGAAGAGGGGAATTGAACGCCAACCATTATTTATTTATTTTTAATACTTTTTTAATTGTTATACGAGATAGAATATATAATAGATAGAATGCAGGAAGAGGGGAATTGAACGCCAACCTTTATTTATTTATTTTTAATACTTTGTTAATTGTTATACGAGATAGAAAACATCCTTCCTAATCCATACCAAATTACCAGACATCAATTATTTCTAGGCAGTCTGTAAACTGTACATTTTCTATGGATATTTTAGTAATTAATATTGAGTAGGCAGTAAAAACAATTTTAACAATATACATGATTGAATTTGGGAGAAGATTATGAAACAAAATCTTCAATATCGAGGTATTTTCAATTCTAACTTTTTATTATATCTCAACTGTTACATAATAGTGAAGTATAATTGCAATATGAAACCTTAGCTCGACTTTTAGACAGTAACCGATATTATCATACCAAAGCAGTATTTTTTATTTAAGAAACACGAATGACAAGCCAATTAAAATATAATAATATTTATGGGCCTGCCTTTTAGGATCTCCTATTTTTTACGTAAATCTTCCAATCCACTTGGACAAACTTGGTTGCGGTTCGTCACAAATACAAAATTACTAACACAATCAAATATATTTGCAGATATATGCGAAAGTAATAAATGTCTAGATAAATTTACAGTTCATTTAACTTTTTATATTCGCTATTCCGTTATAATGATCGCTTAATGTAAAAATGTGGGCGTGATACGAGTAAATCATTGGATTTTGATACATAGTGCGAATCGAATTCATTACGGACGTTCAAATTGATAATGGAGTTGTCATTAGCGCACGTACCTTAGAAATTTATATAATTTTAGTAGAATACGTAAAACAATATAAGAAAAGGATTCAAATATATATAAAATACTTATATGTACATTGCTGGCAATAATATTAAAAAGGAATATAACAACAATTCTGGAGACACCTAACAAATTTTATCGCATCAGACCATAAAACATTTCATATTTAATTTTATGTACTTCTTGAAACTTTTATAACACGGAAGCATTCTTTAACGGCTGCCAAGTATTGAGGAGAATTTTACTTAAAAATCTTCAATACCGTAATACATTATGTCTATCGCAGCAAAACAATAACGCCGCAGAAAATCTCGGTGCCGTCCTAAAGCTGCAGTTTCCAGACGATAAATTTTCAACAACAGGGTGTTCGGTGCTCTCACTAGCGAAGAAATACGATAAACGTAGACCATACCATAGACAAGTTGGCTTAACGAGCGCATCACAAACTAAAGGTCCTTCCAACTTTGTAAATATTCAGATAGTTGCGTCGAGTTGTATCCACAAGACGTGACGGGAAGCCTCTAGCAACCAGAGTCCAGTAGGGTTACATTTAAATACATTCGACAATTTATATATTATTCTTAATTATGTTGGGAGGTATCGTCCTGTAATTCTGTGGTCCTTATTCTTCTACTTGAGCTATTAAAATATATTATTAATAATATTCCATATTCTTTAAAAAAGTTATCAGTAAATATTTATGTAAATTGTTGAGTTGTTCAATATGTATCAAGATCTTAATAATTATGTTATTTTTTGAAGTAAATACCCACCTACATATATATAAATGTATTATTAAAAGAGTATATGAATCACAATAAAAGTAAGGAATTTTATTATTTACACGTGACATTAGGTTTGTAATTACGCATACCGGAGATTGTGTTTTTTGTGTGAATATAAAACACATAATGACGCGGCGCCGAAAAATTCGGTCATAACGAGCAATATGTGGGATATAACTTATTGCTATGTATAAAACCACAGGCGTTGGAAGAATAACAATGTTATTGTACTTTTATTGCTATTACATTTTTTTTATTAAAATTTCATTCAAACTCACTTGGTAAGCTATTACTTTATTCTACTGTATATTTACTTTTTAATTTTATTTTCGGAACTCGATTTGAAGGGCTGGAATATTCGTTATTTGAGTCACTTTATATCCTCTATAGGTAATATAAATGAAACATTTATTTTTTATTTGGTGGGAGTATTTAGTTGTAAATAACGTTTCTCAAATAATATCAAACCTGAAGAGATGGTGTTGATATTGATTTCAGATTGCTAGTATAAAATAGCGACTTGTAATTACCGTGCCTAGTTATTAAGAACCGGGCGAGGAAACGGTCATTTGCGGGTAACTCCATATTCATCGCTTCACTTCCCCAGAAAATTATCCTGCGCGGTCTAAGAAGTTAAGTCGTAAGCATCAACTAGATTAACTTCTTATAATAATTTCCTGCGACGATGTTAGCTTCAACTGAGCATAACAACAATATTCTCTGATTACGTAGAAATCTGTTGGAATAAAGTGTTATACGATTTATATGAAAGGCATTGATACATTTTTTAGGGGAAAAATTGTTTTTATCATGTACTTATTTGGCTTTTATATTTGGTTTTATACCGATATACTATTTAAGAATATAAAATGCAAACTTATGCGTATATATTGCTATCTATAAACATACCTGAAAAAACCTAACTAAATAAATGGATGAATAGAATACTTTTGTTTTACAGACGTACTTCGTATGAACACAACGTGTTAATTTATTCGTAAGCGTGGGGTGACTTAAACATTAAAATTTCGGCCTTGTCAGGTGCTAAGTCCATAATTTCCCCGGGGTACGATACTGGATCGCGTTTTAAGGGTTTTCATGAATGGCAACTCTAATTTCTACTGTCGGCTGTACTCGACTCTAATTTAAAGCTCCTTGCGAATTTGTCCTGACCCTGAAATCTTATACGGCCCTGTTAATATAGAATTTCCATGTTATGAAAAAAGTTTTTGTTTATTACCTTAAACTATTTAAATTAGGGAATATATGATAATTATGATATGGAACGTTAAGAGAATAACAGAATTTTTGTATCTTATAACACTAATTCGTTGAAATTTTCTTACACTCGTCCATTTTATGAAATGTACAAAAAATGCAAATTAAACTTTAAATAATAATTCATTAATTATTATAAATGTATAATGTTTTTGTAACATGAACATGTTTTTTGTTACAGGTAAATATAAATTGTTTGCACCTGTTTTTATTCACTGAGCAAATACGTCTCTATTCAGCTTGGAGAAAGGTAAGATGTAACAAAATATAGAGGGTCGTGTAATTTACATACGTAAACTTTTGACATTCACAAGACTCGAGTTCGTTAGTGCAAACCTTGAAGTAAAACTTTTATGTTTGTTTTGTCTATGATTTGAAATTTTACTGTGATAGAGGTAGTTTTCTCTGCTCATGGTGGATCTAGGTGACTTCTCATTTGTTGGTCTTATGTATCTCTGATATGTTTACCATATGGCTAATAAGCAAAGTGCGAGCTTTGCTTTGTATGAGATTAGGTGACGTTGTGTGTAGGTATTTTTTATTACCGTTACGAGGAACCCGGCTTGAATTTGTTTTTGCGTTTCAATTATAAACCTCTTTCATGTATCATAAACTCATATTTGCTTTTAATAGAAATGAGTGTAAGCGTATTCTTGTTTTCACACAATTTTAAATAATAAATATTGAATTAAATGTTGTGGAGGTCAAGGAGGTTGGATACATTAACTTTTATTTATGTGAGCGCCTGCGGTTTAATTTGGCAAAGTTTCCTATTCTCTTGAACACAAATTATCTTATTTTAAGCGTGAAATGATTATTTAACAATATTTATTTATATATTATATGTTGTAGTTCAACATTTTGTGCCCTGCACAAAGAAAAGAATTGCCATTCTTATTTTATTGTAAATATTTATTAAAATCTATTCCATAACACAATACATATGAATAGTTATTGATAAGTTTTCATATACAGATTTGAGTAAGTAGTGAAAACTTTTGTAATGCTGACTGGAGAAGTCACCCTGGTACTAAAACTAACTTTAAACCACTTTTGAATGGATAGTCTAGTCTAACAATTACGTGACTAACTTCGTTGACAGTTTTCTCGTTTCAAATCTAATAATTTATAGAGTGAAGTTTATTCAAAATTGGAAAGAAGTAAGACCAAATACTTACCACTTCACTTCACTTTTTTAAAAACTACCTAACTAGTTTAGTCGAAATAGTATAGCATTATGTTATCTGTGGTCGAAATTATTAAAATGCATTTCATTGCAGTGCTGTCAATGGCAGAAGCGGTAAAACCCTTTGAAAAAACATGCTTTGTGAATTGTAACTTGTAAGCTTACACCGAAATTCGGGACGGTTCGTTACGTGATCTCCCGCAGCAAACTTGCTCATGGGTTGTGGAATTCCTAACAAACTCGTTAGCCTGTCCTTTGTATACGACAAACGTAAATCAAATTATATAATAGTACTTGCGTTAAATATTATTAGACGTAGATTAAAATGATATGGCAATCGTGAGTTGATTATCGCAATTCGTACACTATATTTAAGTTTATGAAGAGATTAATGTGCGTCTCTCACATTAAGATGAGAGACAAATCGTAATTTTTTGATGTTCAATTAAGGAACTACACACGTATATAATAATAATATGTAATTTTGATATAGCTATGCATTCGTTTAACTGCAAAAATGCTTGCTTGATTGGCATTGGATAAAGATAAAAGAAAAGCATTAGTTGTCAAAAACAACTAAGTAAATATTAAATTGCTTTTAGTTTATAGAAAACTACAATTATAAATAAACATTACTGTATCAACATTAGTAAACGACCAAGTTATACATGCAATATGGTTACTGTATGAGATCTAGTCTTCAAATTCAGGGACGATGCTCGTCACATAGGAAATGCACTAATTAATGTGCCCATATAATTTAGCTTCCGTTTAGCTCATTGAACCGAATACTCCGCTGACCCGTTTATTGGTGGCGAATTATAAAATATCCAATTAACAGCCCACTTTTATCGTGGAATTTGAAAGGGCGATGAGGAATTTCGGATTTATTCTCGACTTTTTAATTACTTAACTTGTTAGAGACTTGAAAACGTGCTTCGATACAGATTATTTGATTTGGTTGACTTTTTTGGGAGCTTCTTTTTGATCTAGGGAAGTCTTCTCGGAGTGAATCTTTTTTATTTTCTCAAAAATTCTTTTAACTGCCAGGTATAAGCATTATTATTTTGATCCAAAAGTTAGTTCTTGTTAAAAGTCTGATAGAATTATTATACCTATTTTGCACGAGATAATAATATATTTTATTATAGTCATTAATAAACATGCGAAAGTAATTCATAATTCACATACACACACTTTAAAATACACATAATACCAACATTGATAATAAAACATTATAATATGTATAATTTATATACAATAGACAAGAGACACGTTTGAGTACTTCTATTGCTTGCATCGTATTTTAACACTTAAGAATTTCAATATCACGCAAGGGGTCTTTGAGGTTGTCCCTCCGTCATGGGAGTTGTACAATTGCTATGGGTATTGACTATGCCCTTGCTCGCACATGCATGTTTGAAAACTTACCTAATAAGGGTCTAATATCGGAACATAATAGCCTTTCTGTCGCTTAAAAATGGAGAGGTTGGGTTCAGCTTTTATATTCATGATCCCGATATTAAAGATGCATAAATCTGTGGAACGGCCGTGTTGTAGTTACAATAAGCTTGTAAAATGTTTTCTTTTGTGTAGGTACTATGTGGGATATGATTTTGTTTGAAACACGAGCTTTAGAAGAGGAATATAAGTATTTTGATTAGACTATTATATGTTTCTAAAACAATCAATTCATCAAATCAAATTTCTTAACAAAGTTAGCGATAACTATTTCCAGACACGTTTGTAATAAAGATCTTAGATATAATAGAAACAAATACTTCTTGGGCGACACATCGGAACATTCCGTTTTGCGTGAAATCTCATCAGTATTCAGAGCAGAATCGATGTGATGAGTCAAAAAAATCAGATTAAATCCACAAAGAGTCATTCAGCAGAGCTCGGGAAGACGCCCAAGTGATCGGAAACTTTGTCACGAGCCCAGAATTTCAATAAAGACGCCGAAAGAAATATCGACATAGGGACCAGTAATGGTTGTATGAGAACTAAACAGTATCCAATATGTTGGTTTTATGAGGAATTCGCGGTACGCAATATGTTTATTTAATGGCATCATAATTTACGGATTAGACGGGGGCACTTACCTGGTTATTGAACGTAACTGAGATCGTCTATTAAATACATTATATCTGATTTTTTGGAAAACCTTCGTAGCTATAACATTTAAGAAACAATTAATAATAAAATAATGTATTGCTATTTTTAAAAAAGACTTTACAGTGGAAACAAATATTCAAATAAGCCGCTTCAAGGTAGCGATCCCCTAAGATAATAAATCGCCATTTAACTCTCAGTTTTCCCGGTTTAATACGAGGACATCGGTATTTCGATAATGTGGCTGTTATCTTCTATATATCTCCCCTCTAGCAGGAATTTATTAAGGGTGAGCCTGCGAAAAAATACTCTAATAATGAGTATCGGGGACAGATAGCGAAACTTGTTTATGCTTTCAGTTGCTCTAATGCAGTCAGGCAACTCGTCGCTATATGAGTTGTGCGATTTGTCGTCGGATTTCTTTTTTAAGCTGCTCTGTTTGGCGTTGCGGCCTGATTGTGGGTTGACGAGCATGTCATCTGCCATTGTCTGTGGTGAGTGGCTTATAGTAGTGGACTGTGTACTGAAAATAGACGGGAGCGTTTTGTTCTTGGCTCTGAAGACAGCACTTCTTTTGATTACGCCCATCAGGCCTAATTACGTTGGGAAGTTGCATAATGTATGCCTGCAGCACTAAGACTGGCTACAGTTTAAAGTACAGTTTGTTTAGTAGGAATGAAACGGAATGGAATTAGTTCTTCTCTTATCTCGTAGTAAGATATTTATCAATACAAAGAAAATCACCATAAACTATAATAATACTTATTAATAAACTACTCATTTCAAAAATTATGCAAATTGTACTAGCAGGTAAGTTAAAACATTATGTCATGTTTGCATTACTTTGAATTCAACATTTGTTCGCATCCAAAAATATATTTCTTATAAAATGGATTAAATCTACATTCAATACATTCAAGCTTAAGCTAAAATGCTTCGTAGTCGTGAACGCAAAAATTCCGCTGGATTCCCGTGTCAACGAATGCGTATATGAAAAACGCAACGAGGCATGTAAAAGTCGTCAGTCTGTCTGTTGAAGGAACGTACCGTCAGCAGAAATCATAAAAACGAATCGATAACACGAATTTAACCCTCCGTTTGAGACCCTCACATTTTCCGCGTTTTGATTTTCCATTGATTGAGTTTAAAATGCCCTCTCGCTATTTTGACAAAGCCGACGGCCATTGGATAGACCTATGAATGTGTTTAATTCAATTAATTGCTATGAAATAAAGCTTCTGTAAAACACTCGACAGTCAAGATGCAGGGGCCTAAAGCTCTTCAAGAATAATGGACCAAAGTTAGCAAGCAATCATATTGAAACTTGGCGTGAGCCTCACTTAAACTTAAGCCAACTTTCATAATGGTCTTATTCTTGATTAAAGAAACAAAGTGAGAAAGTGTTATTTTGTCATGCTATATTAATAAATCAATGAGTAAGATTGCTTCCTTTCACTGCTACGTCGACCATAATAAATATAAAACTGTAGAAATAATAAAAAATCTATAATTATAGATTTACAAAAGCTAGGTACTATTACGATTTATTTTTAATTATTCTTTATTCGTGATAATAGTCGTGTGTTTGTATTTATTTCAATGTAATATAAATTACCCTAATCTCTGTGAAAATTACTATAATTTTACATGGCATTACTCCAAATTGTACTTCGTTTACTAGACCCTTCGTATTTCTTAAACAAAATAAATTTCAGCTAACATCCATAGGTAATGCGAATAAAGTATAAATTTGTATGATATCGGATTCGACAAGAGAGGATAATATGTCGATTTGTTTTGGGGTGAATTTATTGATGTCATCCTGAGTCAGGATGCTGGATGAGTCAGCATTTGAGACACGTGGATTTTATTCCAATACGTCGACAATAAAATAGATGATGACAAACAATTTTATGTTTAAATTCAATTATAGTACGACATTTTATTACTTATTTTATTGCGATATATAATGATTTTGAATAAGACTACATTCGATTGCATATGCGATGTATATACAGAACTTAATTGTGATACTTTAATATACCTATTTACAATTGAAAGGTGTGAATCATTGGTTCCAGTAATACAACAATGGTATATGAACTAGTTTAAGATCGAGTAATTTATTTCAAGCAAAATTTTGTTACTGTATTGCACTAGATATCGTATTGAAAGCTACGTGTAACCATAATATAAAACCACTAGCTGTGTCCGCGGTTTTTCAAATTAATTAGTCAGTTCAAGCAAAGAAACGTGTCTCCATAATATTATTATATTAGTATAAATTACAAAGGTAGTGAAACAAACCTGCAGTATAACAAACTTCAATGGCTTTGCCTTTGCAAAAAAAATCCATTAACTAAGTATTTTAAAGTAACTCAACATTCCCGTGTTGAAAAGAAATGTATGTCAGGCTATTGTCGTACTCTTTTACTTAAGTATAAGGTTGTGTTTGGCTCGTATAAGTAAATGTGATACAGGTTTTCATTTTCGCATCCTGACAGGAAGGGAACGTATGACGGGCGTCCGCCTACAAAATCCAATATGACAAATTTGATGGTACGTGTTCTGAATGATTGCGGGCGCGAATTTATTTTGACTCCCGCCCGTCAATGAGGGGCTAAGATGTCTTGGAAGTTTGACATTTGTATTATTTACATGACTTTCTTGTCTTCTTGTCCAATTTTTGTGGAATAATTTTGTTGTTAAATACAACTCGATTTTGATATAGGACTCGATAGTTTGATGCTCTCTTTGCTTATATAATGTCCAACTGTAATAGGATTGATGATATGTTATTACTAAATAGAAATGTTATCAAATAATTATTTGATTTTTTAATTTTAGAGCGGGTGACCATGAACACATGCAAAGGTAGGGCCTCTGAAAATACCTTACCCAATTTTAAGGGATAAGGGTGATGACAGGAATTAACGAATGCAATAAGGAGGGTAAGGAAAAGGATACGGGCGCCGACTCCCCCTGATCACCGAACGAAACACAGCATTGGCATTCTGTGGATTTGTGGTACCTTCCCCGGTGCGACAATTCGTACTGAAGCGAGCTCGTCTCCCATATTTTTGTGTTAGTCCCACATAATTATAGCGCATCCGCTTATAACATACAGCAGAACCTACAACCTTTTTGTTCGATTAGCCTCACAAAAATTTTAACTTATTCCTAAATATTTCATCTCCTCCAATTATGTATCTAATTACAAGGTGAATATGAATCACTTTAATATATCTCAACGAATTCTTAACATAAATTACATTGTATGGACAATATGTTGGGACGAATGGATCGACGAATGAAATCAACAATTATCTCGTAAAAAATCTCCCGTCCAAGCGCATTTGTTTATTGGACAAACAGCCTACTATTTGTTAACACCGCAATAAGAAGGAGGAAGGTTCAATACGATAAATATTTGTTGTTCTTGCCTGAGGCCTGGAAGCGGCGATTGGGAAATGTTACAGTAAAATGCTTCTGATTTGGGGCAATCGCGATAACGTGGGTACGCCTGAATAAGGATATAAAGTATTATGCACGATGGGATTTCACGACCCGTTGTATTTATATATACGATATCTTTGTTGATAGTGATAATAATAATGTTATCGTATTGATATGATAGTATCTTACTAGTTAGGAGAAGACTCCTTACGAGTAAGATACTATTAAAACACAAAGATAAGAAAACTACTATTATCATTCCACCGTAACACATCCGTTAGTTATAAAAATAGCGAAGATAATAGAAGTTACTAGATAATTAATATTCACACGTAAATATCTAATAAGATGTACAAAGATTACGAGCAAAGCTACATGACTATATATATTATGCATAAATAATGCTGTGATTATTAATAGGAAAATAATTTAACTAATGTTGTTAACCGAATTCAAAACGTTTATAAAACAAGTTTCAGATATAAATTACAATCTAATAATATACTCTGGCCAATGTCAGTATTGTACTATAATTCAGACATCTTAATTCATATTTCTGTTTAACGTAAAATCTCAGCAGCGCAAGAAAATCCAAATAGAAAATCTTATTCAATCCCGCATTACATGCATCGGAGGTCGTAATATTGTATACTTTTCGCCTAAAAAGCCTAAAGCAATAGCCACGGGGTGTATTCTCGAAGCCTACGAATTCCGAGTGAAAGATTTAGTGGCAATAACGTGCGATGTTAGCTCTGAGCAATTTGATCTTATTGTGTGTTCGATTGGATTAGTCTCGCCGGTTCGCTAAGATTGCTTCCAACCCGTGTACTAACGAAGACACGAGTCTTTGTTAGCACATACGAGGTGGATTAGTTGTATTGGAAGGCAGGATTGATTGAAATTTAAATAAGTACGAACACATTTAGACTTTTGAAACAGTACCCGAGAGTTGAATAAATACATTTTATATTATGCTGCTGTTTCAATACATTTATGTAGTTCTAATTGCCTAAATACATATTATTGTTTGATTTTCGCAGTGTGCAAAGTAGGTTTATGATGCAATGTAGAATGTAAATATGGCTTTTAAGAGTCTATTGATATGTTGATGTCATTATTTGTATACGCGTTTTTATACAGATTTCGATGTTATTATTATTGAATTTTGGGTATAAAAACGACATATATGGTACATAAGGTTAAATTTAGGAATTTATATATGATTCTAATTCGTATATATTATATAGGAATAATCACATTCCTAAACAATACGAATTTAAGTACCGGTAGGCGTTATTCCTATACCGTACTCAATACTTAAAAGTAGGTATTATTATTAGTAGTCTAAGGCCTTTCATGTTGTTTGAACCGATACCATTCGATACGTTTTATATGTAACCATGAGATAGTAAAAACTATTAGATCATAATCTGACTCACGAGATTGTTGCTTGTAAAACAATGCATTATTTTTAAATTATAATCTATCAATGTGAAACCGTTATATGATGTAATGGGCATTTGATTAAATGAGGAAGATAAGGTTCGGTTTATTTAAATAGAGATAGAAAGGATATAGAAATAGAATAATATTCGACTCGAAACTGCACCTGGTCGGCGTTTGGGAACAGTAAATTCTCAGCATAATACATAACTGCGATGCGTTCGCGTTACTACGTAGTGAAAGGTAATGTGTTTAATTGCAAGTAAATGTTACGAAAAGCGAAATGTCCATAGATTACAATATCGCAAGTTATATAACCGTTACATATTATAATCTGACGGTTTTAATCATCTTACGGTGACATATATATCTATATGTAAAATCTTATCAATAATTAATTAATTGTTTGATTTCAATTAATCATTATGCAATAAATACTAAATTCATTTCTTCCTCTGATGATAAGTTGTCTATGAAATAACCAATATTTACGGTGTTACAGATTCGTAAACATTATTCGCTATTTAACTTTCCTTTAAACACAACACAGAAGCTTACCAAACGTATTAAAGTTCGCAATTAATAATTAATAGACTCTTTTCATCCGCTTATTGACTATGGTTCTTTACCGGCATTTGGTTGGTTTCAAAACGTGGTGGTTAATGTATTCAGCTGCCAGTCTCGAACACTTCTATTGTGATAAAATACACTAAAATCTGTTTGAAAAATACTACAGTGATTGATGAAAACTCTTCCATCTGTTATTTTCATTTCGCTGCTTTCATACACGAAAAGTCGACGTAATATTGAAACCACGTGTTGAATAGCGAATATTTTTTTAAGAACATTTTTCACTGTGAATAGAATGTGTCCTATTTTCTGTGGAATATTTCTAGTTTTATCTATGTTTCAATGGCTATGTTTTATCTGTGGTACCTACCACAGCAACCTTGCTGTTGACATTTTTTTTGATTAGTTTAAAAGAATAGAGGCAAAATATAATTATTTTCTAACTCGTTTTGTTTAATCTAATTTAAGAAGCGTAATCGTTTCATATCTATACTAATTCGAGTATTATAAAGCTGAAGAGATTGTTTGTTTGAACGCACTAATCTCAGGAACTACTTTTCTGATTTGAAAAATTATTTCAGTGTTAGATAGCTAATTTATTGAGGAAGGCTATAGGCTATATATTTATTTATTTAACTCTTCAACAAGATTGTACATGGAAGGAAACTTAAAAATAATAATAATAATGATTATTATAATAAAGTGTACAACTTGTTTGGCGGCCTTATCACTTAGAAGTGATCTCTTCCAAGCAACCACGGTAAAAGGTAACGAGCATACTGCTAAACTATTAGCGGGACGAGAAACAGACCATATATATGTACCACGGGCGAATCTGGGGCGGACCGCTAGTCATAGATAAAAATTTCCTATCTTCTATATGTTTAATTTTTTTATAATTGATTAAAATCTTACCTTTTATTGGAACCTTACTTTTAATATTACGTTCTACATCATTTTAACACATAGACATTGATTATATTCTGTTTGAAGTGAACAACGAATTGTATGAATATCATATGAATTCTGTTGCAAAGTTTGACATCACTAGAGTAGACTGCATACGTAAAGCATGAAATTACCTAGACTTATTTGATGTATGTGTGAAGTGACTTAATCAAATTTTAGTGTCACTATCTATGGAGGATGGGATTTCTGTTTGAATAATATGTACCTTTAGTTATTCATATGTATTATTATAAATGGTAGAATGTATATAGACAGATCGATAAAACATAAATATTATTATATATATGCAGTTTTTTAATAGTACACATCTTATTAGAATAGGTATTTTGTTCGAAAATATTCGTATTCTTACGATAAATAAAAGTGATTACTAAACTCGCTTACTTAAAAAACGGTTTCATTACGGCATAATTGTGAACAACAGTGCAAAGTCATAAAAAATCAAAATATACTTCACGGCTCAGCAAAATCCTACTCTCGAAAAAAAGACGTTTTTATTAAACCTTTATTGTCGCATCCCTTAAGTCTACGAAGTCTTTCGGTCATTCTTTTCTTAAAGACCGTTGTGAGAGGGGTGAAAATGAAATTAAATTCAGTATGAAAGGCGAGCTTAAAGGAGCCCTTCTATGAGCTATCCCCCGTGATTTAGGAGGGTATAGAACAATAGTTTAATCGTCCAATTAAGCATTTGTATGAGTCTCAGACTCGAAGCGTCGGAAACTTTAGAATTCGTAAACGGTATGTCAGGTATTTTGTCGCTTATTTCAGTTATGAGTTGGTTATTGTTATGATAATTTCATTGCTTAACAGCGTATTTACTAATTACAAAGTATAAGAGGGTACGTATAGCTTGAATGTTAAATTCGCAATGAAAAATACATTAATTACTGCTATATGCATTATAATATATAAATTAAAAAATGTAGTAGGGCACAGATAATAAAGATTATCCTTTTTCTTCTATCCCACTACCGTGTCAGCATAGAATTGTTATTTTGTAGGTTTTGTTTACATCTTCAGACTTGACATATAATCAATATTATATTAAAATAACATACTTTATACAATTTAAACCAATACCAATACTTACTATAACTACGTAAATAAATGTAACAGAAAGATTGAACTAAACCAACAAGTTAACATAATAAAATATTACTATTACCGATGGAATACTAGTTAAACAGGCATGATGCATGTTTCCAGTGGTTGCTAAGTGAAAGAAACTATACGGGGTCAAGTCCTTCAATAAGTAGGTAACTAGGGGTATTGTCCCAGAATTCTATGCATTTATTTTTTTTCTCGTTATGTGCGCAATATCTGCATTGAATAATCTCACTGCTTTAAAAGAATAAAGTCTACATAGCGGCGTATTATTACCCACTATAGTTATTATGTTTTAAGTTTCCATATTTATCTTTAACTTGTAAATTTATTACGTATCCATACGTGAAACGTTACGTTATAATGTTTTCGTTCTGAAAGCAACACTCTATGAGTATTATTTACACAATTTTATGAATGTAACGTGGCGGTAAAATAATACAAATTTCAGTAATCGAATTGATAATTATTAAGTAATACAAAATTGATTGATTTAATATTATTAATTATCTAATAAATATCGAGAAATGGTGGTAGGTACATAAGTACTTGTTTTGTTTTAACGATATTGTGGCTTAAAAAGAAGAATTTGAATAATGTTCTAATTTTATTACAATGGGTCTGATATTTCTATAAATAAGATCAGTTTATATATTATTAGTTTATTCTATTTATTGACGAGCTTTACGTATTTATTATGGTTAATTCATGACAATATATAAAGAACCGTTTCTTTTCTATCTCGATACAAAGAATTATTATCATAAACTCAATAGAATTTCAATATAATCAATGTTATCATAAATTTGACTTACCTCGTGTGGAAGACAGTCCTGTCGTGAATCGGTCATAATTTCCGATTTTACGAACAATTGAACAGGGGTGCTTACAGCTTACAAAAGATTTTGGTAATATTTAAACGAATCTGAAAATAATGTTATTCTTAAAAGCAATTTTATTTTCATAAAAAGCAGCTTCAAAAATACCCGATGATATTATTTGCACCTTAAGCAAATTTATCTTATTATTGTACTTATATAAAAAAACATTTTGACAAAACAAATTTTCTGAGACGAAAAAAAAATTTAATGAATCTGAGCTCGATCGCTTTAATGTGATTAGGTTTTGTCCCTCCTTTATACCACTTAGACTAATGAGATACAGATTCTCAATAATGTCCACTGGGAATAAAATGTGGAGATGATATTTTTACACAATTTTGTTAATTGATGTATCGCGGAAGTGCTATATTAAAGAAATCATATTGGAATCCCTAAAGACATGAGCGTAATAACGATTTTTGGCGTTATTATTTTCCCAAGTTACTAGAGGACCGAGTGAAGATATTACTAATTCATAGACATAAATAATACATACAAAAAATTACCTAGCTTAAATCGAGAACAAGAGAAGGTTTAAAATATTACTAGCTTTTGCCCGCGGCTTCCCACGCGTTAATTCGGGGTATAAACCTTTCTCTTGAATCACTCTTATCTAAAAAAAACCCCTCAAAATCCGTTGCGTAGCTTTAAAGATTATACATAGGGACATAGAGACAGAGAAAGTGACTTTGTTTTAAACTATGTAGTGACTGTGACTATGACGTATATGTATAAAATTAAATTCATGATATTAATGAACAATGTTCATAATATGTTTCTACATTTACTCTTCAAAATCTCTTTGTATTAAATTTAAAATTGGAGATGCTAATGATCGCGATTGCCTTAATTTATTTCGTATTCTCGTAGACATCGCACGCAAATTGAATACTGAGTACAGATGATGAGGGAGAGGTAACCATTTCGCTATTTACTCATTTGTTTAAATCCTGTTTTAAGATTTAAATAAGTCTTTTCATTGTGTGGAGCTAAATTGGTTCATTACCTCGAGATGAAAGTTTTAAATAAGTTTAGTGTAAAAATGTGGAAGCAGACGCTTTGTACATTTAATTCAGTTGGCAGGATTTCAGACTATTTTTACAAGTGCAAAGTAATAAATTAATCCTATTAAACATTCGTAGATTCTGTTGTATTATCTTAAATGTAACAGCTTGTTTAATATTATTGCTTAAAGCTGAATAATTCTTGAAGATGGAATCTCTGAAACATTAGAATATCAATTTATATGTTTATGTAATTAATTCAATGTTCGCAATGTTGACAAATTTTTTGACATGAAAAACATATAAGGTTATACTTTTTTTAGGCTGATAATTGGGAAAATACGTGCAGCTGTGTAGTGTTTGTTATATTCTTTAAAATTCTTAATTTATAAAGCATTTGAATGCAATAAAACTAAAAATTAAACTTATATGAAAAATTTTAGTTAGGTTAGCGTAGTCTAATCTTGAGTTAACACAGTTGCATGTTCAGGATCATTTAAGTTCATGAGTCTTATCGTAATTCACTTTCGTTAGTGACAAACTCATGCCATAATATCATGACACAGACGCTTGACAATGATTAGAAATTTTTATTTTAATCTAAAAACACACCATACAAAAATGAACCCCATCAAATTAAAAATGTTTAATTGTGTAGCTAATAGATACAAACAAGTTTAAATCGGTAGCATCATTGTTTTCCGATTTCTTACATCCGTACGTACATAAATCTTGATAATATGCAAATTTTATTTCATTAAAGCGGTAGGCTATACGCATTACACCCGGTTGAATTACTGCGGGCCCGCCCTTGGATTAACTAATGGCTGTTTATCTTATGGACCCTCTAAAATCTACTAAAGATGTATTTCAATAATTAATTTATATTGAACTCCTAGATTCCCAAAAAGGGAATATTTTGCCCAGCTAAAATATAATAATAACGGTTGTTTTATATAGAAATAAGGTTACATATATAATTTTTAACCTACTCTAATATTTGAAATAATTAAATTATTATGAAAGATTATTAAAAATATTTTAAAATCACCTAAACTTACGATCTATATTTAACACAATTGACACGTTTTAGCAACTGATTCATTGGAACATTAAAAAGAACATTCAATTGTTTACAGTTGGTAATACGTTTTATGGACAGCAATATTTCGTAATAATCCTTAAGGTTCAATTTACTTTTGATCTGTTACAGTAATATGCAAAACAGTGATTTTAACGTTGCAGCCGTGCATAGAATTTATGCACATCATTACAACCAATCAATGCTATTGACGCGTATGGAAACCGTAAAACAATAATTATCTACCCCTCAGGCGAGCCGGACAGCGGAGACTATTCATTTCGCATTGTACGTGATTCAATCATCGAATCCATTACCATCCAAATCTGATAATAATCGCATTCGCTCGTTTTAATTTCAGTTTTAACCGGAACATGTAACATAAATCTCCCTCTGTGATATTTACTATTGAATTATGGCAACACTGCAGAAATTGACAGGTAAATTGAATTTCGACCGATTAGTTTTTAAATGATAATTTATGCCGAGGGATAAAACACATCGTTAATTAATCAATATATATTTTTTATTCTTTGTAATTATCTGTCTAAATTCTATTGTAAATATGTTTCTCCCAAATTATGCTGTAGAATAATGGTACCAGATAACACCAAATCTCCTAAGGTAAGTTTTTTAAGGGAAACTGTAATGGATTGTAAAACTGCTGTTTATTTTTCGCTTTGTCATGTTTTGTTACTGATATTCAAGTATTGCCTAATGCATTTATGTATCGAAAAGGGGAAATAATTTTCTTTGTACAAAGGCAACACATATTTTAAACGCACCTTTGCTGTGTTCTGGAAAACATTGCTCTTTTCGAAATGAGAACGCGCCTGTTTATGTTTTCACACAGTGATTAAAGTGAAGTGTCAAAAACAAAATAGCAAGATGGCGGACTGGGGTGCCGCTGTTTTTCTCGGAGTATAGGGACGATATTACGCCTTTGACGGGGTGTTGATAGTTAGAAACTTGAAGATTATAATTTTGCTTTTTCTTTGTTGTACTTTCGATAGCGTCGGAAAAGTGAACACATTTTCGGCTGCAACATCTCTTCTATTTGATTTTTCGGTGTAATTTAGGGTGACTAAGGCATTTCAACAGCAGACTTTACACCTTATCGGTGAGTCGCAGGGTTTTAAAAACAAAAAGCACTAAGCCCACTTTAGCGCTAGGGCGCTAAGGTGCGCTCCACGTAAACTTTTGCTCTTCGGAAAATCCTAAGAGATTACACGCTGAGTGATTGCTTTTTCTTAACTTGTGGGTATGCTCGTTGAAAGTGAATGTTAAGGCTGTTGCATACTATGATTTATGTCATTTTGTCTGCAGTGTATGTGAAAAAATACCTTAGAGGCTGTATCATAGAGTCAGTTTTTGATTGAACGATCCAGCTAGTTATGAACGAAAATTGTTAAATTGCTATCTCCCGACGTGATGCCTGAGTACTGAAATAGGGAAAGTTTTCTTATTATTTTTTATTTATTACGTCTCCTGCTGTTTGGTATATAGTAATGGTAGTTAATCGAATAGTGTTATCATGATTTATTCGAACTTTATTCAATGTACCAACAATTGAATATTTTTTGTTTGCGATTATTTAAACAGATTATACGAGTTCAGTTTAGACTTCGCGGTTGTCAGTCTGTGTGTTTCTTTGTTTTTTTTTATGTGGTTTTTTTGATGGCAAACGAACACCACCGTCCATGAACATTCGCAAACGTAGTGCCTTTGATGCTCTGCCCGCTTTTATGAGGTAAGGGAAAAGGAAAGGATTAACGACTGGAAAGAAGGAATGAGCTGGGATGGGTGAGGAAAAGGAAACGGGCCTCCGGTCCCCCACTCACCGTAGGAAACACAGTGGCATGCCACTTTTTCATGCCGATTTTCTGTGGGGG
This sequence comes from Zerene cesonia, assembly GCF_012273895.1. Lineage (NCBI taxonomy): Eukaryota > Metazoa > Arthropoda > Insecta > Lepidoptera > Pieridae > Zerene > Zerene cesonia. The sequence goes on along the minus strand of NC_052105.1, from coordinate 3,374,278 downwards.
TGTGGTACTTCCCCGTTGGGAGCTGGCCCAATTCGTGCCGAAGCGTGCTCGACTACCACAATAAAACTCTGTCCGTCCGTCCTTCTCCAGGCTGTATCTCATGAACCGTGATAGTTAGACAGTTCAAATGTTCAGAGATATTAATTACGGTTAAGCAACAGTTGGCATATGGTTATAGATTTTTTTAGCTTATTTGATCGGAGCCCTTAATGTCGCGAGTCCGCCTTGCACTTGACCGCTTTTATTAGATATTCTAAAGCTTGATTCGTTGACTTTAGTTTAGGTTAAACTGACTGCCACTGATTAATATGAGTCTTTAAAATAATTTAGTCTCTTTTTTATAACAGAAGAATACAAAATTGTTCTTATTGAGTACACAAGCACATTTGAACCTGGTTATATCAATGCATAAATCGTTGAAATGGCTCGAAAATGCAGCGGGACGGTGATTACATTCAAAATTTCAATTGTATCGAGGTCGGTCGGTATATTTGCGTTTACACCTGATAGCGGCCGCCACATCCGTGCCCGCTTCCCTTTCCCGCCAATGCTATCGGTTTGTATGGCTACTGTTTGACCGCGGCTTTCCTCATGGGTTATGTTACAGTATATTATTAGTTAAATCAAACTTAGGTACTGTTACATTTGGCATGTAATCAATCTGTAAGCCACTGGTATCGGTTATTGTAATTTATTCAACTTATTTTGATGGCGAGTTTTTCTTGTTAGTTTGTAGTATAGTTGTTGTGTAACATTATTTCTCGTTCTTCTTTTTCTTTGTAGACCACTCAAGCGAATTGTGATTGTCGCACTAGATATTTTTGCTATTAATTTAACAGATGACATATCCCAACTTTGACGGGACTAATGACTTCCATGATGGACACGAAATTATTATATTGTCACTGATTCTTGATGAGTATACAAATTTTTAATTCAATTTGTTTGTTTACTTTGGTTCAAAATCGAATCTAAAAGAGGTTACATACAAACATACAGGTGGAGCTAATAAAAATGTGTAAAAAGAGAAAAGGTACAAAATGCACATCATCATAAATCCTGTAGATTTATGTAATTGAACGACTTCAACAACTAAATAATCTTCGACGAGACTATATTATTATTATATTATATAATATTAACGTACTGCTGTATTACACTTTTTGTATGAACCTCAAAAGGCGTCCGGTCATCTGAATTCGTTATAAAGGCACATCATTACAGAATCCATTGCGTCCAATCTCCCCCGTAGGAGGTATTTTTACCGGCCATTGTCGGGAAAAAACGTCCGGTCAGCTGCGATAAATATAAAATACATTTTGCCCAAATGAAAATATAATCCGGATTTGAAAACGTTATTCAAGTGCGCGATAAGGTTCATATTTGGTGAAGATGACTCGGCATCGTAGTAAATTAATTCTTGGATTTAAGCCGTTGATAGGGATTATATAAAAATAATGAAGATTGATAAGTATGGTATAAGAAACATGTTTTATTTATTAAGATTGTGGAACGAGTGATTAAGCTACCTACACAAAGTGAAGCTATTATTGAATATAATCGATTTTTAGGATTGTTATTATTGCAATTGTTGTGTGGGTGTTGGCGTAGTTCGTTTTCGAGATCCGGAATTATGTTTCGATTCTGTTCATTACAAAGCAGTAATTTTTTATGCAGAGTATGGGAATTGCAGTACATATATAGAATAGAATAATTGTCCTTCGAAGTTATTTTCCTCTCACTGGCTTGGTCCTACTTTCCTCTTCGTGTTTGTAATTCCACTCATATATATTTTTTTCTTTTAGGATAGCAGATTAATAGGTATTTATAAGATAACGCTTGTTACGAAAATAACGCCACAAATACCGTAAATGCGCTGCATTTTAACGTTTAATATTGAGGAAAATGAACTCAAACTCTTGTTCAAATTGCTTACAAAATAATACTTCTCTTGTAGTCAGCATAAAAAGTAGATAAGTACACTGTACAGGATAACAGAAATTGCTTTTAAAACTATTGTTCAACGGATGCTTAGTAATTGGAAATACGGCATTGTTTTGTTACAATGCTAGTTGCGAACAGTTAATCCATTATTATAATTAAAATATTTGAAAGGACTGTCGTATTATATATTATAATCGTTCCTCTTTATTATCATTCGAATAAAACTGAGTTCAAATTATTATGTATCGCAATTAAAATACAACCTCTACTACAATTTACACACAAAAAAGTCGAAGTTTTATATAATAACTCAAATAGCGTTATCCTATGTATTTTAGGTAAAATTTTGCGTTGTCCTTACTTGTACCATATTCTATGTCTGACATGAAGATGACACATAAAGTTGTGTATGGGTATAATATACATGGAAAGCGTGATTGTTTTTAAATGTGTTTATAATCATAAAAAAAACTGCTTAGGCATCTACTTTCATGATATTTTTATGATCTTCTCTCTCACTGTTTCTTGATCTCTATAAGCTTAAATATTTCACTTTTTTATATTCCGTTTATGGCCTTTGCTTTATTACGAGTTCCATTACTGAATATTAGAATTATATGTCTACGTGCGTGAAACAATTAAGCATTTTTTCAGCGGAAACGCAATTACAAACAGATGACGGGTCATTACGAGTTCCACGTATTACCGGATAGATTTATATGCGAGAATCCCGCGCTAAATTGCTTTTTATTTCGATTAATACCTCAAGGGTGTATTTGTAATAAAGACAACAAATTTCTGTTTACATTACAATGTGAGATTTATTAAATAACGATAAATTTTAAATCTATTATTTAACTTGGTGCACATAAAATAATATTCTTTACAATTGTAATATCGTATGTTTTTGTTGCTACATTAACTACAATTATCTAGTCATATTATAACACCAAGCTCAAGCTGACACCAAGCTAATATCTTCCGAAAATCAATATAGATTAACATGGAGTTAGATTTTATTATTCTGATAGCAATGGTAATAATTACATTGCATTATTATAATTTCATCACGTGTCGTTTATTAGTATGATAAAATTTAATCTCTTTGATATTAATTCTCATTTAATCTCTTCGATATTCGAATATTATCGGTAAATGCAATAATATTAAAATAATCAGATTAATTGATAATGAACTCTCGATGAATTGCCTAAATTAAAATGAATTGGCAAATCACTCAAGCGTCAATCATTGCGACCAATTGGTTATCGTTAATTTTTATGCTATACGAGAATAGTCCTTAGCAATGACGATGCAAATATCTGAAATGATGCGAAACTACACAGCACATGACGTTTACTCGGAATTTCCTTATAGATGACTTGCTCTGAGTCAAGATCTTAAAGTACGTAACTTCAAAGGTCTCGAAACCTGGCTAAGGACATGGGAAGTAAGAGTCATCGCCTGATTCATACAAAGTGATGCAAATTGTTGTACTTGTATCATTAATAGGTGGTGAATATGCCAGTCCCGCTTGAAGGTTCACACAATGAACGTAACTATTAACTAAGGGTAGGGTGTAATGGATTGCTCACTTAGCGCCGTCTATAATATTATCGTATGACATGAACACCATATAATATTTTAAATTGTTGAGTATTTTTATCAAAGCAATGGCAAAGCAAAGAATCAGTGGTGAGAACACTGGACTCAATCGGGAAAGAAATAGATTGATGGTGGATTAATCTCTCATAGGAGATCTGCGTCTCAGCAATGGGAACATACATGGGTTGATAATGATGAGTTTTTAGTTTTAATATACATTTATTAGGATAATAATGAAAGAAGAGCCACAAGATATGAAAAAAACCGAACCAAAAAACTCAGAATTCCTTTTTCAACCTACGCATAATCACTACCATTTTTATCACTACGACGTATCAATTTATGAGCTTAAAATACACATACAAAGGCATTGGATAACAATATGATAAGACTAATTGGGACGGCGGTTCATTACATCATCAACGTCATAATCGATGGTAACCACAATTAATCACGTATCTCGTTACCTCAGCAGCCTGTCACCGTTACTTTGCGAAAATATCCAATGTTATCTATTAGGATGATTAGCATTGTGTTATGGGATTATCTACACTGGTAATTTGGACTGTTTGCAGTGAACAATAATGTGTTAGATTACGTTGTTTCAAAAGTAAAGAATGCGTTTTAAGTACCTGTAATATAATGTTAATGATAAAACAGTTACTATAGAAACCTCACGCATTTATGAAGGTTGTTTGATAAAAGAAAGAGAATATATTTTAGAGAATATTTATTACTGCACATAAAATCCACAAAACAAATAAACTTTTATCTTTTATTTTGCATATTAACTTCAATTGAACGTTCGAAATTTAAACTACACTTTCTAATCTTCTTCTTTTTCCAATTTAAAAGCATATTACCTTATTGTAAATAGAAGCAAATGGGTGTAAATAAAATAATTTATTAAAGTTATTTTGATATAAAATTAATGTTACATAAGCTTGGTAAATGAAAACTGTCGTCGATGAAAATCAAATCAGGGAGACACAAAAATTTCCCATTACACTTTTCAATGTAAAATGTGTTCAAAAACGAACTGTAATGATCTTAAAAGCATTTGAGACTTTAAAAAGTGGTGGTGGAATTTCCAATTCAAATTATGCAAATAATGAGAGTCTAAATAAACTACATTAGCATATTTTAGCAAAATTACACGTAAACCTGACGCTGCTCTACTTTGTCTAAAACCATTTACTGAACTGTAGAGTTCATAAATTAAGTTTACAAAATTTACTATGGTTGTGGGCTTTTGTTAATTACTTGTGATCTGTCTATTTATTTGAGTTTCAACTCAAAATTTCAACAAAGTAAGTTCTAGAAGACACGACAGACCAATTGTGTTGTGTTTTCAAACGCACTGGTTAATTTTATTAACCTTTTATTTCAGCTTTTTGACAAAAGCTCAATAGATAACTGACAACTGTAAGATATATTTTCGTATTTTATGTTATGTTATTTGAGAACGGGATATGGTTTTTAAAATAATAATAATAATTGATGTTTAATGATAAAAATAAAACGCCATAATTTTTCAATAATGCTCATTATATATTACATTCAAGTTTAAATTCGCTCTACCTCTGTAGTTATATCGTATCTGTTATAATAAAGTACCCGAGTACTAAGCGCTAAATAGGACACCGCCTTCATCCTTCGGCCGCCATCGCTTTTCAATAAAGTTTTAGTTAAAGCTTCTAAAGAATATTCATGAGTGCCTTTTTTACAGGTAAGGAGATTTCAATTGGCGTAGCGGTGAAACTTCTAAAGGTAAAATTTAGGTACACCCTTATTATAATGAATGTAATTCTTAATTGTGTAAAATTTACTTTTAAAGTAGGTATTACGGTTATTTATAACTGATACTGTTCGTCTTATCTTTAAGACTGATTTACAAATGACAATGTATGTGTAATTAGAATTCTTATCGATTTTGAAATTTAAAGAATAACGTTTAATGTTGAGTTATACTCAAATCTATACCTTAATAATGATTTAAATAATATAAGCCCAGTGATAATCTAGTGAAATGAAGTGATTTGTTTTATAGTGAGTTTATTCAATGCTCTCATTTTTAATTAAGGAATACAAAGAAGAATGAATTTTCAAACAATATTTTGACCAGGTATCTAATTCATGAATCTACTGAGTACCTATTAACCAATTTAACTTTATATATTTAAACAATTTCTATTTAAAATATATAAACGTGTGGTCGTTAGCAATTAATTCAGAACTGTAAAATGTTGTATCGCGCTACCATTCAGAAATTAATCGATAACCTAATTAAGCACGTGTCAGTGAAACTTTGTAACGAATGCTAAAATATGAAGGTAATTTAAAAGGGTTTTACTATGTATCAAAATTATAATTACGGTGCTGTGGGTGAGTCATACGGAAAGATGAGATGTCCACTTAAGTGTATTCCGTTAACCTCTGACATTATTACGAAGACTTATTGTGTGTTGTAATGCGATCTTGTAAACTGATATTAAACAAAAAGGTCTTGTGTTGCGCCTAGCCGCTCGTTTCTATGTTTAAATACCAGATTATAGTAGTATGTGTTCCCCTGTCATGAAACTGGGTGGTTTATTTATTGATGATCGTTTTATTTCGCATTAAATAATAAATTGTTTAGAACGTTAGGGAAAGAATTAACATGTTATTAGGTTTGTGATTATTCATTTGAATTTTGACTTAAGTATGGCAACTCAAGTTAGTTCTTTTGTACTTTAGAGTTGAGAACGTGAAGCTGAAGTTGATTATAAAACTTCCATGCGAACATTATGTTTTAGCGTTGATCACACCCATCGTATACTTTACTTTACATAATAAACGCTGGCCATTATAACATGTTCTTAAAAGTATAAATGATAATTTTGAAGGTACGCTGAAGAAATCACGTACTGTTCAGGAAGTGGGAATCACACCCGAGGGAGCGGGCCGAGATTAACGTGGCACGTCTGTCCTGCGCCTTAAATCACATTACGGCCCTTTTTTGTTTAATGTCTTCGATGGACCCAAAACTTAGGAAATTTCATTTACCTTTTATATATTTTAAAATAGACTTCAAAAGAACACCACAAGCTCGCGTTAATAAACAATAAAGTTTGGGGATAAATACTGAAGATTCTGCTAATAACATGTCATAAAGTTAAGTGTGATATTTATGATATGAGATGAAATGAAAATAGAAATTCTTTTCATAATTTGTCAATGTCAGCTCTCAATAATTTTGGTATAACACAAAGAATACAGCTGTAAGCACGATTGTAAAAGACACTTCGAACACAGCTTCGGATCCCAATTTAAACGATTGGGAACTTGTAATATAATCTTTTAAAGCCTTCAAAATCATAGACGGGGTACAACATTGATAGATAAAATTTAAATGTAACATAAAGTCGTTGAATAGATACACTTTCAATATACTGTGTCAAGTTTCAACACAATTAAAACTTCTTTCAACCTTCTGTTAATAATCTTCGGTTATATTTTTGAAGCAAAATGTGTTTTTGTCCTACTCCGTATATCACTTGTCATCCCTAAATTTACTATCTTTGATGGACCAAAACTTTCTTTCATTACCATTCACAAGGGAATGTCAGTAGTCTGGTCATAAATGACTTCAAAGGTGTGACCGTTACTCGTATACTTGAATTGAAACTGGTAAATATGCCCTTTATTTTTAATAAATAAATCTGAATTATTTGATATACTCATAAGCATACACATTGAATTTATTAAATTAATTTACCTATTGACATCTAAAATACGTAAATTATAAAAAATAACAGTTAATACTTATAAAACTGGCTTTGCCTTAAACCACTTGAAATATTCTCAATTCTCCATCCTGTATAATAGCCAACATTGAACATCATAGACCGGGAGATGGTGACACAAATTACTAGGTCATTTGTACCAGTATGGCGGTTCTTCAGTGGTCTAATTAC